>NC_043701.1:115186770-115278767 GCF_006229205.1 Suricata suricatta | reverse complement strand
GGAAGAAGCCTAGGTGTCTGAACAACCACCCAGATGGCATAGCCCCTCGCACCTCAAGGTTATTAGGGCGAAGAGGAAGAAACACTTATCTTCCTCTAACCACCATGTTGTGAGGGCTTTTTGTTCCCACAACTTAGCAAATCCCTAAAGCAATAAATCAGCAAGTGATGATTGTACACAAGATGTTCCCTGACAGCCTTGCTCTTCAATCTGTTCCACTTCTGGGAAAAGTGACTCCATTATTCTACTTGTTCAAACCAAAAGTTTGAAATCCTCCACTTCTGTCTTTCTCTTGCATACCATTTCCAGTCCAATCCATTATTAAAAAGTCCTGGCTGATCTTCTGACACAGTTCTCAAATTTGACCATTTTTTATCACCTTCACTTTCACCAGCATTCCCCAAGTCAGCATTAACCCTTCATGACTGCTACTTAAGCTTCCCAGCTGATAGCCATGCTTCCCTCCCTGCTACCACAGAATTTCCACGGCCACAAGGAAGCCATATGTTAGAGCATGTCGCGCGTCCGCTCAAATTCTCCGGGCTATTCCGATCTTGATTACAAGACAATAATAATAAAAGTACTTAACATGGCCTACAAGGCCATTTGGAGCTCTGTGATATCATTGATTTTCTTACTGACTCCCCACCCCATAATCCATCTCTCCACTCCAGCTACACTGGCTTCCATACTGTTCCTTGAACATGTCAACCACAACCCGTTTCAGGTCTTCGCACATTTGTTTTCCCTTTGGCTGAAATGGTCCTCCTCCAGACATCAGCATGGAACACTGTCACCTATTCATTTCTCTGCTTCCGTTCAATGCTCAACTCACAAAGGCCTTCCTCTACTACTATGCATGACATCACAATTCCTTCCCCATCCTGCATGTCATTCTCTATCCCCTTACCATGCTTTGGTTTTTCATAGCATCTATCACCAACCGATTACACACATATGCACGCACACACACTCACATGTATATACATTATAAATATTTGTTTCATATCTTCCCAATTAGGGAATAGCACAATGTTAACAGACATTTTGTATTCATTGGTCTCTACTATAACCCAAATGCTCAGAACAATCAAGCAATGCCTGGCACACAGTATATGCAAAATAAGTACATCTTTTTTTAATATAATTTATTGTCAGATTGGCTAACATACAGTGTGTGTAAAGTGGGCTCTTGGCTTTTGGGGTAGATTCGCATGGTTCATCATTTACATGCAACTCCCAGTGCTCATCCCAACAAGTGCTATTCTCAACGCCCATCATTCATTTTCCCCTCTTCCCTACCCCCATCAACCCTCAGTTTGTTCTTTGTATTGAGATCTCTTATGGTTTGCCTCCCTCCCACTCTAGGTATAACTATTTTTCCACTTCCAAAGGATACAGGAGTGCAAAATAAGTATTTCTTAATAAATTGCATGAATGAATGAAACACAGTGTGACCAGAGTGCTTATACAGAGGGACACAAAGAAGTTACAGTAACTTCAGAAAGGAGAACCCAGCCCAGTAGAGAGGTGTCAGAGAAGGCTTCTTAGCAGAACTACCTCCTACAGTGACTCTAAAGAGCAGTGATGTCTTAGCGTGTGTATCCCAAGCACACAGAGACAAGAGAACATTCGAGAAAGTTGAACCAAAGCCACAGAGGGACGAGTGCAGAATCTAGTAGGGAAGCAGGGGCAGAGTGAGTGATGGCTACCCCTAGACATAGGACTTGATGCTTGACATATATATTATTTGACACACGAGGCAATGAGGATTTCTAAGTTTGAGAATGTCTTTAAGCTTACTTAGCTAGTGCCGTGGCAAAATCAAGATTCAAGTCCCTATCTGCCAAGCCCCAAAACCCAGCTCTCTTGATTTCACTGCAGTCTTCTAAGGAGTTTGGAATTTATCATTGAAAAGCCATGGAAAATGGTAAGCAAGGAGATAACATGAACTCATTGGTCTTTTGGAAAGGTTGTGTTCATGGTAGTGCAGAGAATGCATCAAAGCAGAAGCAGTCCAGGGACAGCAAGATCTGTAGGAATTGGTAGGGAAATTTAGGCAAGAAGTTCTAAAGACCTGAAATAAAGCAGTAATTGACAGGGATATATGACAGCAATAAGCTACACAGGATCTGAGAATAAGCAGACATGGGGCTGGGAACAACCTCCAAGGTTCCAGGGTAGAGCAGTGTTGCAGAGAAATTAAGTGTCAGCCAGGAAGCTTGAAAATGCAGGAAGGCACAAAGAGGGTGACTCCAAGCATTTCAGGCTGGTCACACAGCCACTTACTGGATGGACCTGGACTCCCAGGATTAACGGCTCATTCCAATGGCCATTCCTCCAAGAAACCTAACTAAATGGCTAAATCTTACAACATCAAGCACACACAGACAAAAGACAGAGAAGCCTACTAGCTCACAGTCTGGTTATGTCAAAAAAAAAAAAAAAGTCTACACTTTGTGAGAATGTGAAACAGAATGTCCTGTTGTAGATAATACTAAACTTGCATCAAAAACAAGTTCTAAAATTGAGTTCTCATTCCAATATAATGTCATATGTGTTCTCAATTAGACTAAGCCTTTTATCTTCTAACGTTACTTATCTCCTAAGGGCTGCCTTTGGGAGAAGAAACCAGAAACTTGACTTCCCAAGAAAAATAAATGAAAGCAACAAGTTTTTTTTTTAACTTCTCCCAAAATAATGCTTAAGAGGATGGTGGTAAGATACCAAAAACAAGCAAATGCACCTGGAAGTGAAAACGCCCTTTGCAAAACATACCATGAGAGAAATACATTGAGATGTCAAACATTTGCTTAGCAATAAGAATTTATAAAGAGATATCCAAATGACAGGACAATTTCAGTTTATACATGCATTGAGGGGACCACACTTTGATCACATGTAAAATAACATATTCTCTTTTCTCATTTGAAAGCATCTATGATATTAGATGAACCTTTCAAATATAAAATGCTAAATTTTCTAGAATTATTTTATGTAAGTTCTAAAGACCTGAAATAAAATATAAAACCACTTTCTTCTCCAAAAATGCTGATTGGATTTAAAGGAGAGTTAATTCCTTTACTCCTTTAAAGCTGTAATTAAAATTACAAAAAAAAAAAATCAGCATCCTACTACACTAAGTCAAGATAATCACTGGGGAACCCGATTAAATTCCGAAATCTTGAACATTAAAAAGTGTCCAAACAGAACCCAGAAGATGCATCAAGGATACCTTTCAAACGGTGAAGTGGAATGTAATTAACAGAATAATAAGCACTTCAATGCAACTGACTTGCCCACTGTTAATCAGTATTGGCTATTTGCTTGAGATTTAAATATCCGCCTTAACAGAAATTTTTGTTTCTAACTTACCAGGACTTTATTTAAAAGGCATTTGTTACAAACTTCCAGTTACAAAAGAAAGAAGCCCCATAGATATAAAGCACCGCATGGTGGCTACAGTTAACAACACTGGATGGCTTAGCTGGAAGTTGCTAAGACACCAAATCTTAAAAGTTCTCATCACAAGAAAAAATGGAACTATGTGCGGTGATGGATGTTACTAGACTTCTTGTGGTCATCATTTCACAATAGCAGAAATATCAAATCCTTATGTTATACACCTAAAATGAACACTATACTACAATAAACAAAAATGATGTTAATATACAAAAAACTAATAAAAATAAAAGATCTTTGTTTTGTAGCATGAGCCTGTGTATGCTACTATTTAGGGATGAAGGAGTCAATATCTGATACTTTAAACCGTAAACTAATCCAACATGTTTCCTGAAACAAGCATCCAGTTGGCCATATTTGTCTTCTGGTCACATGGCTTAAGGTGGTGGTTCTCAAACTCAGTGTCAGAACCACTTTACACTAACAAAAATTACTGAAAAGTTCAAAAAGATTTTGCTTATTTGGGTTATATATATTGATGTTTATTCCATTAGACCTTAAAACAGGAAATTTCTTAACACGTGTATTCACTTGAAAAAAATAAACTTACACATGTAAAAAAAATTTTTTCTAAAATTAACTAAATTTTAAAAATAAAAATGTTAATAACAAGCATGCCATTGTTTTCTACTTTTTGAAAATCCAATTGATGTAGATAACTGCATCCTCTGCTTTCGCATCCTACCTGCAGCTATATCACACACATATCCTGTTGCTTCTAGAAAATTCTACCATACACACATGGGAGAATGAAACCAAAGACAAATAACATGCTCCTGTTATAAAGACCTCAAGCTTTGACCTCAAAGAGTCCCTGCAAGTTTCTCCAGACCAGACTTCAAGAACTGCTCTTTCAAAAATGTTAGTGGGATTATATTAGAAGCAATTTTAGTTTGCTACAGAGATTTTACATTAAAGACTTTTAAGACACTTATGAATATCTCAATCTATGACATCTGTTAAATTACCAAAATTCACCCATTTAATCGGTGGCAGGTAAAACAACCACTCTAACCACAAGAGAATTTTGGTCAGTCTTCCCTCTCTGTCTTGTTTTATTAACAAGAGGCTTCCACCCCCACATTCAGACCTCTCCCCTGGGCTGTCACACAGGTGTCACCCACATGGGCTCTCCAGTGGCATGAACTTCACACTGTCAGGAAGGAGCTCCTGAGAGCACCTAATCACCAGGAACTCCTCACACTTCTCCCCATCTCAGAACAAGGCACCACCACTCACCCAACCTCTTAAATCAACAGCCTAAAACTCCTTCCCAATTTCTCTTTCTCTCATCCCATATCACATCTTTAAGCTGCCAAAATTCACCAGCTGCCCCTAACACCCCATGCCATCATCCCAGCCCAAGCTAGCATTCCACTTTGCTTGGATTCCTGCTGTCCCCAGCCTCCCGAGCGGACCCCTGCAGATCCCACCACTCTACACAGTACTTGTAAGCCACCCTTGATTATTAGTGGAATCAATTTCTTCTGCTCATAAAACCTAAATCTTCTCAGGTCGCATCTCAACCTAAGCTCCAATGCTCTCTAAAATGTCTTAGAATAAAAGGGGACATCCTCCAGTGTCCTGCAAGTGACCTTGCCAACCTCAACTCATAACAGTGGCTTCTTTCTCTTCACCATGCCAAGCTTTCTGCACCTCATCACTTTACTACTTACAGGTGTCCTCATCTGGAACCTCTATCCACACTTTTGTGTGTCCGGCTCTTTCTTGTCACTCAGGTCTCAGCACAAATGATACCCTCTCGGGAAAGCCCTCCCTGACCCACCCAATCATTGCCAGACCCACTTTATGATTCTCTCTTCCATCACCCTGTTTTATCAATTTACTCATAGCCCCAATAACTATCCACAACTATAGTGCTTATTTTCATGAATGTTCATTGTCTTTTTCCCCTACCATCATCACCAGGATGTAAGGTCTGGAAGACATGGACTGTGTATGTCTTATTCACTATCCTGCCCTCAGTGGCTCCTGAGACACAGTCAGCACTGAGAAAGTATTTGTAGGAATTGAACAGCAGACATGATTAAATAATCAGGTGGATTGATAGGTGAATCATAATAAAGAAACTATATTGCCAAAAGAATTCCATTAAATACTTTCTTTGCTATCCTCAATTGTGGGAGGATTTACAAAGAATTTCATGTGTTCATGGACGACACTCAGTCAAATCCACACTCTGCTTTATCTCCAACACCTTTTCTACTTTTGTAGAAACTCGCCATATGGTAGTTTAGCGATGGCTATGTAGATATGGAACTTAATTCTCAACACAAAGAAAAATCTGCTGAAACACTCTTCCTTTTTCATGTGACTTTGACCTCTAGAATCGATGTAAGAAATAAAAACTTAAATTCACAGGATTAATGAAAAGCTGTGTCAAGGCTTTCCATAGAAGTTATCTTAATTTTCTTTTAAGAAAATGGCATAAAAACTGTTCTAAAAAAACCTATTAATTATTTTTCTTTGCAGACTAATTTTTGATTCACTGAAGAGCTTTATCAATACTTATGATGAAATTTTGTTACTCTTCTATTTTTCTTATAAATTTGAATTTTACCATTGATAGAACCCTGTAGATTATATTAAGAACACGATCATCTCCTAAAATAGAATGTGAACTCTGGGAAGAAATAGTTTCATGTAAATTCATATACATACATGCTGACTGTGCACATACACAACAGGCTGTCAATAAAAATCTCTGCACTGGAAATACTGGAGCAAATTATACAAACCTTTAAAAAGTGACTTCAATTTAAGGGCACATACCATCATTGATGGGACATTGGGGACACCATGAATCTATAGTAAGAATATTGCTTAAGGTATTAAATATTCTAAAACAATATTCTAAAACAATCTGAAATGCAATATAATAAAAGAATAATACAAAATGAAGCTCCAAACACGAATCAAATCTAAAATATTACACTGAATTATATTCTTCTAACTGTATAAATGAAAAAAATTTGATGACTATGTGAATGGCTTTCAGTAAAAGGTATCATAACGGGCTGTTAATTAAAATCTAATGGAAACAGATGCTCACTCCCCCTTTTTGCCAGTGGGAAATAAGTGATATTTTAAAGAAGCATGATCAAGTTTTGAAGGAAAATTATAAATACATTGATGATTAATTATGATTTTGTGAAAAGTTTTAGCTTTCCTCTGTAAATACACCATTGCATCTTGGTATTGGTGACATGGAAGACCACCTTTCATAATACTTTGGCCACATTCACCAAAGACTTTTTCTAGTACAGCTTCCCTGTTGATAAATGAATAAAGTAACTTAATTGGCTTTGATAATGAAAGGGACACAAAGTAACCTAAGTGTTGTTGTTAAGTTACATAAAATAGCCCTCAGTAAATAGAGAGTGAATATTCTGTCTTGTTTTAAAACCATTGGCTTCCACATATTCTTATGAATAACTAAAAGGTGGCTTCATCAACAGCTTTGGTGCAGTTGGGCAAATAATGCAGAAAGAATGGTACTATATAAATCATTAGCATGAATAGAGTCAATAATAACTTCTTTATATTTTAAATGTGCATAAAACGTGAATTTTCAGGATAATTTTAAAACCATCTTAAATCATCTATCATAACATTGTATCTCTGTGGACTACTTAAGAAGCTTCAGCACAAAAATATTTTCATTTTCATCAGAAAGGAGTTTATAGAAGAGCCTAGATATACAGATCAAACTCAGACTTCAACCTTCCAAAGCTACAGTAGTTAATTTCAGATAAAGTATGTGCTATTACAGGCTGCATTTCTCAAATGCAGAGTCATGGGATAATTCCAATAAGGACTTCAGAGACCAATTCCAATTGGCCTTTTGTCCCAGGTGGGGGTAGGGGCTGTTGCCATGGCAGCCACACCAGGCTGCTTCTTTGTGCTGGGAAGTAGTAGCTCCTATCTGCCCAGCCCTTTGAGCATATGCCAACACAAATGCTAACCATTCAGGGATTTTTCATTAGAGGAATTGATATTAAAAGCATTAGTCTATCAAGCCCCCCACAAAAATCATTTGAAATCTTGTTAAAAATCTCTGCAGTAATACATCTATGTGATTTTAAATTGAATCCACAATGTCAGAAGCCTGTTTCAGGATCACAATGCAAACCAGTCAACAGTTCCACATAACGATGGCCAAAGAAAGTTGTACCTCATTAGCAGAAACTCAATGCGTTATCACACTACTGCCAAAAAAAGTTACTAATCCATATTTTCTTTCCATTTTTTCAGCTACGCTATTTTCATTTTTCATGTTCACTGAAAATGCACTTTTAAACTTTAAAATCTGGTATTCTCTCAGAATTGCAGAATGGAGAGATGGATATTGTAGCAAAATGAACCAGCACAGAAATAAAACCCATAACTGTTATGAACTAATAATAAGAAAAAAATACTTGTACCTTTTTAACATAACCTCTGATCTTCTTTATCAGTTTTAGATTCTTTTTTTTTTTTTTTTAAGAATGCCTTCCAACATTTTTGGTCAAAAAATAAAGCACGGTAAATTTCAAGTATTTTTGCTTTCAGGAGTCCTCAAAAGTAAGAAGCCACACTATTTTCCTCCTTAATGTAATAAATTCAATTCCACCATCAACAGTTTGAAATCAATTCCACCGTTAATAGTTTAGAAAGAGAACGGAGGACTATGGTTAGTAGAACCACAGTGTGATAAGGCTACTTTTACAAAACCACACAAAGACTTAAGTAGCCTAATGAGTAATAAGAACATTATCCTTCAGGGGCACCTGGGTGGCTCAGTCAGTTAAGCATCCAACTCCGGCTCAGGTCATGAGTCCTGTGCTGACAGCTCGGAGCCTGGAGCCTGCTTCAGATTCTGTGTCTCCCTCTCTCTCTGCCTCTCCCCCTGCTCATGCTCTGTCTTTCTCTCCTTCAAAAAATAAATATTTTTTTAAAAAATAACATTACACTTCAAAATGTGTCCACTTTTCAATAAACTATGTCCTTAAAACATCTGGTTAATTTTTCTTGACTTTTACAACAAATGCCATTACTTTATGACGGTGCATAAACGCACACCTTTATATTTATTAGCAACAAAGGAAAAAGGTATCTCTCTGCGTAATCACCTATCCCTAGTCGTCAAATTTGTAACTAACTGCCTTGGAATTATTTCCCAATATAAAACGTACCCTCACACAAAAAAGACAAAAAAGAAAAAAGCAAGCATATTCAAAAATATGTATTCCTCTCTAAGAATAATTTATAAAGAATTCTTAAAATATACTGGGGGAAAAGAACATAGAAGCAAAAATACATTGCCTTCCCAGCTTCCTGCTTTGAAGAGGGCAACTCTCATTTAGATTATAAATGTGGATATATTCCTTGATAGATAATTTCTCTTACACCTGACATATACATGCCTTCATGGACAAAAAGGATTTCTTACAACGATACCAAAAGCACAAACCAAGAAGACTGATATATTTGACTACAGTAAAATTAGTAACTTCTATCCATCAGACAATATCACAAACCAGTAAAAATTAAAGGTATAGATTGAGAAAGATATTTTGCGATGCATGTAACCAACATAAATGAAAATCTGAAATAGGTAAAGTCAACCAATCCAAAGAAAACAGGCAGAAGACTACAACAGACGCTCCACAAAAGAACCACAGACAGATCACAGACATATGAAGGGATGTTCAAACTCATTAGTAATCTAGAGCAAAATAACTGGAAACAATCCAAATATAATCATTAGCAGAAATGATAAACAAATTGGGTTATACAGCACAACATCAAATTGAATGAAAATAATTAAGTAACAAATTATGCAACTGGGTGTTATATGGAAACCAGCTTGACAATAAAGTATGATAAAGAAAAAATCATGCAGTATAATTACATTTCTATCATAGAGTACAGAAACCCTTAAAAGTAACAACGCACATTGCATGTACAGTCAAGTTTTTGAGAGGAAGCCTTTGGAGGGCCAGGTGCTCACAGACTAGCTACTAGGATACCCGTTCATACACCCACAGACTGAGAATGTGGGAATTTAGGGAAGGGACAGAGATGCGTTCCGATTCAGCCACAGGGAATCCTTCCTCCACTCCCGCAAACTTCCTCCAAGCAGGTGCCACTTAGTCATTGCTGGAATGCATCCTGAGATGCTGTTCTTGCCACCAAATCAGCCTGCTCATGTCACTTTTGGAGCATGTTATTGGCAGCATATTGATTCCAAAGTCTTCCCTAGAACTGGCATCCCTTTGCTCATCTAGATTCATGAAGAGTAACTCCCTTTTCAAGAGACCGCATTTTCAGTGTCTAAAACATTATCCTTTCTTCCTAAACTTCCCGTCTGTATATGTATAGTACTTCCTGGACCTGGTCAAGTATATCAAAGGGTTTTTTGAAGCTTGGCACCCCAAAATAAACATGATACCCCATGGCATCTAAATATCTCAGTCCCTTGTCTTCACCACTGACTCCATAACTGAAATATAGTTTAATATGTAATTCTCTTGGCTTTGGATAACTTCTTATAAATTGACATCTGTTTTGTTTTTCTATAAGCAGGGCATAGGTTTGCTCTTTAACATGAACTTTACAAGCAAAGTCCAATGAAAGAAGCTCAAAATAACTTTAAGTGCATTGGTATTTTAACTATTCTAAAGATAGCTTTCAGATTAACATGAAAAACTCATAAGGCCAAAAGACAACACCTGATTTTGGAGAATAAAACTTTTTGTTTCTCATGCTAAAATTACTGAGAGAGCTCATTCATTCATATAAAAATGCATTCAATTCTCTCATATTCTCAGCTAGTGTTCTGAATGCCAAATGACACAGTGAAGCTCATCATTAATGTTCAATTTTATATAAAATCCCTCTTTGAATGTCAGCTTTCATACATCATTTAATTATATAAAGATAGCGAGAATGATTCAGGGGGAGAGGGGAACAGAGTTATAAGTATCAAGTTGTATGAGATACTTTCGAAAGGTAGCCAGCACGATGTCCACACTTAAGAATAAACAGTGTGAGACATCAATCTAACAGGCACACCTGGTGTCAACCCATAGAGTGTAGAAGGGAGCAGGTAACCCCAAGGCTTTGTCTTCAGAAGGAAAAAGGGCAATCTTGGTGTAGTAGGAACAGAAAGGTGAGGCTCGTTCCTGATTAGCATCCATGTACAAAGTCCATACTAAAAGTGTGCAAAGAACTTCTTTAAAAAGCTTGTGAGAAAAATAAAGATCAATGCCATTCATTTTGTGCAGAAAAAATAGGTCCTTCAAGGTGCACAGCAGAGTTGAGTCCCAAACAGTAAGGATGCAGAGGTGTACCAAGATTCAGCCAAGTCATAGCTGCTCTTTCAATAAGGAAGAGGGAATGGGTAAGAGGAGAGGAGTCAAAGGTCAAAGATCAATGGAGAGGTCAATAGTGGTTCAGTGTGCAAAGGGAGCTGGGAGTCTGAAGTAAGAGGTATTTATAGGAACGCCTGGGTTATTCTCTTTTGGAACTATTGGCATTCAAGTTCTATTCTTTCCTTGAAAATAATCAAACCACTTACTTTATCCTATGGTTTAATGCTGTATATATTCTATGGGCTTTCCAAACTTGAATAATAATACATAATACATAATAAATATGTCACACGAGTACCCCTAATCTGTACTTTGAAAGTTAACACTGGCTAGTCACCATGTATGGGAACTCTAGAGCACATGCACCTCAACATACTGGTTGTATGATCCTGGGTAAGTCATTCACCTTGTCTATCATCAGGTCTTCTAGCTATTAACATGCAGATAATATAATACCTACTTCTTAAGGGGTGTTCTGAAGATTAAAATTTAATACCTATAAAATGATTGAACAGTACCTGGTATTTATAAGTAGGTGGTAAAAAGCTATTATCATTAAAGAATTGATAATTTCATAACCTCATAAAGGGATGGATAATTTCATTAAAGAGTTTAACTTAAACCTCATAACCTCATAAATGAATGGATAATTTCATTAAAAAGTTTAACTTAAAATAGCCAACACTCAAAGAACACTAAATAGATAACTCACTGTTTTTTAGAAAGTAAAATATAATCAATCTGCTCCCACAAAGGAATATCACAGAAAACATGCAAAACCAGTATCACTAAGCATCAACCACTATGATGGATACAAATTCAACATTTTTCAGTAAGCAAATACTCAATTAGACTCATGGAAAATATATTTTAATCACACCACCATCAAAGGTCATAAGTCAGACTCTGTTTTATGTTGGATGATAGGAGACTAAAATATACCTTTATGATAAGAAAAGGGAGGGCAAGAATGTAAGGATAGTTTCAAATTTTACACCATAATTAAAGCCAATGTCTAAGAAAATAAACTATATTCAAGAACTTTATAAGATTCATTTATATAGTCGAAACATAATTATATATGTGTAGAGAGAGCCTTAGCAATTTAACCTACTTACACTGCTGCCTTAAGAAACCAACTCCAAACAATTCTGATTAAAACTTAAAATTGAAACTTCTCCGAGCAAGCAATTTTAAGTATCTGAAAGTCACACAACTCGTTTTGCTTGAAAATACATGATAATATATTTACACTATCCCCAGATGATTTTTCCCGTCATTCTAATTAGTGAAGTCTTACCATATGACTATTCTCTTTTGCTAAAACGATGAGAAATTCTGGCATTTAGGTGCACAATCATACTTGGGACCCTGCCCGGCTAAAATAAAAATCACTTAAGGCGCATGTTCAACAGCATTCTACAAAGAAACTTCATGTAAGTAAAGAGAGACTGAGAAAATTGGTCTGCTTTTCCATGTAAACTCTCCGGGTATTTCTCTGAATATCTGGATAATAAGCAAGTTTGTGAATGATCCTTTACAGCCCACTCATCCATTGTTGCTATGGTATACTCTTTATAAATATTAATGTGTGCAGATGAAAAAGAATCCATCTATATCAAGAACGTTGCTCTCTAAATTTTGAGATTAAATATGCTGATAAATACCTAATTAAACAATGAAACATTTCTTCAATTAAAACTTATAAAAATTTAAATGATGTTGTCTTTTTTTAATTTGAAATTATTTTGACATGAGGATATTAGCATAAGATCAACCAAAGTTACACTAAACCGGTTAGAATTACAGCTTGGGGACAGATCGGCAACAGGTTATAAGATTACAGTCATTTTACTGAGTTTAACTGAAGGCAATCAACGGCATCGCTGCAAAGTATGTGACTCTGAATAATGATATACTATTTACAACCCTGTTTTAACAAAGATAATTAAGATGACTTGCTATTTAGTCAATCCAGCAGTAAAAGGAAGATAAATAAAATTTATTAAAATTAGCTTGTAGCGATGCAGGAAAAATTAGTATATTTACCTTTGCCTAGGAAAGCCTGTCTTTGGTATTTCTTCTTTATTTTGTCATAAATATGTTCATGTGTATGTTTCTGTGTGTGTGTGTGTGTGTGTGTGTACGTGCACAAAATTCTTGTTTTCCTATCTCAATATCCCCTTGTCATGTATCATAAAATGGACTGACTTTACATCACAGTACTTAAGCATTAGCTTTACAACAAAGCATTTAAATTATAGGATATCAAGGAAAAGACTAAATATTACCCAAGGGCTCTGTACTCTTTTGAGAGGCAAGTGCTAGTGGATTTTCAACTGTACTCAGAATCGTTACATCACGGTAGGTGGAGCTATGACCTTGTTGCTGTCTTTATTTGGAGATGAACCATGGTTTAAGCAGGTGCACACAGAGGCAGAATTGGCAGAGAGTGGAGCTGAAATGGTTAATTTAATGGTTAATTTTATCAACTTGCTAGGCCATGATATCCAGATAGAATTGGTCAAACATTATCCTAGATCCTTCTGAGAAGGTATTTGTTAGATAAAATTAGCATATAAATCCATAGACTTTAAGCCACAAATTACCTTCCTAATGTTGATGGGCTTCATCCAATCAGTTGAGGGCCTCAATAGAAGAGACTGACCTCCACTGAAAAAGAAGGAATTCTGCCAGCAGTCAGCCTTCAGATTTGAACTGTAGCATCAACTCTTCCCTAGATCTCGAGCCTGCTGACCTTACCATGTAGACTTTGAGTTTGCCAGTACCACAATCATATGATCCAAATCCTTAAAATAAATATCTATCTATCGATACCTACCTACCTACCTACCTACCTACCGGCTCTGTTTCTCTGGAGAACCTAACACATAGCCCAACAGTTAAAAGCTGGAGCTCTGAATCCAGATTACCTGAGTTCAACACTAATTCTACTATAAACTAGTTGGGAGACCCAGGCAAATTACTTAACCTCATTGGGCCTCTGTCTCTTCATCCATAAAGAAAAAAAAATAAATATTATCACTTACGTCACGGGGTTGTTTTGAACATTAAATACATTTTATACATGCAAAGTATTTACAAAAGCATGCTCATTATGTTGAGCATTGTTCTAAGCATTCAATAAACATTAATTATGATTCCTAAGCTTCTAACAAAGTTAGAAGACTGGCTGTTAGTGTTAGAAAACAGAATAGTATGCATCAACAGTATTTTTTTTTAATGTGCAAGGTTGTGTGGAAATCCATTTTCATAAGAGACATTCAACATAAAGGAGAAGTGAACATACAGGTTTTCAAAATATCCATTTCTCGAATGGATTTTCAATAATTAGCATTTGCAAATAGTTGAAGTAAGGTGTACCTTGCTTTATACAACAGGTATGTTCTTATAAACGTGCCTGACAATGAATTATCTGAAAAATCAACTATGAAACCGCCAATAGACTGCAATCTAAGAAACACTTCAACTTGGTTTGTAACTGTTAGCACTTCTTAACCTGTCACTCTATATTTCTAGGTTACACTCTATATATTTCTCGCCTCTTTCTCATACATTTTGCTCACTACCTACATATATTCTTGCCCTAGAATTTCATCTCTTTCCCCTGAAATGGTCCAGCAAATGAATATTGTTTGTGTTTTTGTTTATTGCATCTTGCTTTTATCCAGAAGAAAGCCTCGCTGAACATTTGTCTCCTTTTGCCCTGGGGAGAAACCTTATAACATTGGCACAAAAGCTGAAAATATCTAAAGAAAAAAAATGATAGAAATTGTGATTTAAAAGCTGAATGCCTAATTTGTGTCAAAATAAAAGATGACAAAGGAAATTAAATGGTGAATGACATACACAGGAAGAACATTTCTTATATCCTGTCAGGTATTTGATGGAAACAATATCACTTGTTGCTATTTTATAACATTTTACACTGTACATTAAACATTTAATCAAATTGTTTTTGTTAACTTCATAGCAATCTCGTAAAAACAGAAAGAGCAGGACATTCCAATGTCAGCAGTAAGGACAATTTGGGCCAGATAATTCCTTGCTGTGAGCACCTACCCAGCAAAGCCGTGTTCCTGGTTTTTACCCACAAGATGCCAGTAGCCTCCCTGCCCAGTCTGTCCCCACTGCAACTGTGACAACCAAAAATCTCCCCTGGTATTGTCAAATGTCCCGTGGAGGGACAAAATCACCACCAGCAGAGAACCACTGTCAGAAACAAGTAATGCCTTTTTTATATATATAAATTAGGCAAAACGCAGACAAGTTAAGTCACTTGTCCAAATACGCCCCTTTCTCTTAACGACCTATGAGCTTGACAATTCTAGAAGACCACCATGACTGCCAATCACCAATCACCACCTACAGAATGACTATGATTTCTGTACGGCAACGCTGTGATCTCACAGGCGTTTCTGAACTCACTGTCTCCTTGGCAGATCTGGTCATCATCTCAGGCTTTTGTTTCCTCCCAGAAAGAAAACATGGCATTACAAGCTCCAAGCTAGAAATAAACATTAGGAAAATCTGTCTAGGCATAAAATAAATTTGTACGGTGCCTCCTTGCTTTTTTTTTTCCCAAGCAGTTTCTATCTTAATTTGTGCAAGATTTATGAAACAATCTATCACTCTTATTAATTAGGCAGCTAATAGGCCATCCAACCGGTCTGATTTATCTCTTTCACACACATACAAAACACTGAAAACATTCTCTTTTTATAGAAGCATGAGAGCAGGAAACCCAGTCATATCCTGAAAATTAAAAGTAGAGTTGACACTTTGATTATCTGACCAGAAATACTTTCCAACGGCCTCAGGCTTCCCTGGAAGCTTCGTGAGGTTGCTCAACGGACCTGACAGTGTGCAGACGTAGAGTGTAATAAACAGCATTTCTTTCATTCACTCTCTCACCCTTTCCCCATGTCTAAAAAAACTACATGATTCTCAGATTTCTATTCTAAACACAAACCCTTTGTACAACTAGTCAATCACTGTATCTAAGTCAGGTCCCATCCCTTTTCAAACTCTCAACAACCAAAGAGGGAAATGTGGAACTTTCCCATGCAACACTGCCATCTGTGTGCAGGCTGATAAGAGGAAAAAGGAATATTTGAATGTCAAAGGCTCAGGGTTACAAACCATACCTTCCATAACATACACCAGCGACCCCACATCTCCTTCTTTGATGATGCAACTGTCTTTGCCATATTCCACCGGGTACATACAATCCACAATCTCCTGGATCTGCGACAGCTCCAGGTTCTTCATAAAGTCATTGTCAAGGATAGCTTCCTTTATGAGATCCTTGGACCTAGGGAAACAGAGGGAAGATTTATTGGCACCTCTGACAAGCGTTCTCATAGTCTGTGAAGTTTAGCAGAGCCATCCAGCATTCTGGCACACTACAATGCGTTTTCTTGTTAGGAATCCAAGCATATTCTGAAAGACTTGAGAACAAAGTAATTCCGTGGCAGTAGGAAAGGCACAGAGAAAATTTCCTTTAAATACAGTATTATTTAATGCACGTGTGACCAACCAACAAACAAGCAGAAGTAGAAATTCCATTTTGTTTCAGAATGTTTTCTAATCACAAAGATTGTGAGAAAGCCAGTAGATAAGCATTTTAACTTGAAGTTTGCAGCTTAGTTTAAAAATGAATGTAAACAAGATACAAGAAACCTAACACTTCTTTTTAATTGAAAAAATTTTTTTAATGTTTATTTATTTTTGAAACAGAGACAGAGAGGAGAGAGAGGGAGCATAAGCAGGGGAGGGGCAGAGAGAAACGGAGTCAGAATCCGAAGTAGGCCCCAGGCTCTGAGCTGTCAGCACAGAGACCAACGCAGGGCTCAAACATACGAGCCGCAAGATCATGACCTGAGCCAAAGTTGGACACTTAACTGACTGAGCCACCCAGGTGGCCCGAAAAAGATTTTATGGCACACACTTATCACTATTTTTACATATTATAAAAGAACATCAGTATATATTGTACCATATATCATTATAGTAAAAAATTACTTGTTTACTTATTTTTATGTGTGCCTTCCACTAGATTTTAAAATCCATGTGGGTGGAGATCATTTTTAGTTTTATCTCTACGCCAGGTGTTAACAACAATGCCAGTTACAGTACAAGTGCTTGAGGATAATATTTTGGTTAAAAATATGGTAATGATAGGACTCTGAATTAGCTGTTTGAAACAACTGGTAGAAATGTGATAGTTCTTTATCCACAGCCAACATATTTTTAGAGACAATCTATTTCTTGAAGCAGTTTAGAGTGAGGTAACAAGGAAGGTAAAACTCTATTGAACAAAATGATTTTAAACAGGGCATGATTTAGACATGGATTAAAAAGGTAGTCCATGGGAAAGATATTTACAAATTCTATAACTGGTATTCAATCGTCACCCAAGAAAGTTTTGTAGAACTTAAAGATGGTGGTAATTTGAGTCTCTCAGGAATAAGAAGTTCCAAATGACTTCCAAAGGATACAAAAATTAAAGAGAAACTATGAATATTTTGTCAGGAGGAGCACAAAGGGCTGCTTGAGATAAAATAAATCAAAGAACTTAACAACACAGAGAGAAAGCAACACGTTTGGAATTTTATATTAAGAGTCTTCATTTGGGAGGGTGTCTGGGTGGCTCAGTCGGTTAAGCGTCTGACTTCAGCTCAGGTCATGATCTCATGGTTCATGGGTTCGAGCCCCGCATCAGGCTCTGTGCTGACCGCTAGCTCAGAGCCTGGAGCCTGCTTCAGATTCTGTGTCTCCAGCTCTCCACCCCCTCCTGACTCGTGCTCTGTCTCTTAAAAATAAACATTTAAAAAAAATGTTTAAGGGTCTTCATTTAAAAAGTATTTGACTACACACTGGTCCATGTCCACATCTGCTTCACAAGTGGTTCTCAGAGAAATAACCTGAGTAGCAAATACTGACTAGAGCCCTAACTCTCCCCACTTTGGGGTGCCATTTCTTCTAGACCTCAGAGTCCAACTGGACTTTAGCCATCACACATTATGCTTTGTAATGGCTTGGCATTCAGTAATAAAAAGGTACATATGAAAAATAAACACAATTGAAAAATTACCAGTATGAAAAATATACTTACAAGGGACTGTTACAATGCAACGAAAAACTTTTATGAAGAATGTTAACAGCATGGGGGAAGTTCTTAAACTATATTTAGGTGAAAATGCAGAATACGGAATTACTTTTAGAGTATGAGAATATATTATAAGAGAAATTAGAGATAGAAAAATTTAGAAAACAAGGAAATTGAGAATAAAGGAAAATCAGGAACGTGTCACCTCAGGTCCATTAGCATGGCCACCATCAAAAAGGCAAGAGGTAACAAATGTGGGTGAGGGTATGGAGGAAAGGAAGCCCTCAGGCACTGTTCGTGGGAATGTAAATTGGTGCAGCCACCATGGAAAGCAGTAGGGAGGTTTCTTAAAAAATTAAAAATAGAACCACCATATGATCCAGTAATTCCACTTCTGGGAATATAACCAAAAGAAACAAAAACATTAACTTGAAAAGATTATCTGCAGCTCCATGTTCAGAGCAGCATTATTTACAATAGCCAAGACATGGAAACAACTGGAGTGTCTACTGGCGAATGAATGAAGAATATGCAGAACGTACACACTTCAGCGCACGTGCACACACACACACACACACACACACACGCCAAATTCATGGAAAAGAGATCGGATCTGTGGTTACCACAGGTGGGGGATAGGAGAAGAAGGAATTAGGAGGAAGGCTGTCAGAATGCAGAGTTGCAACGATATGTTAATATGGGGATGTAAAGGACAGCTTGAGGACTGCAGTTAGCACTGGTGCCCTTCAGAGAAGTAAAAATAATCTCATTTTAATAATTTCATTTAATCTACTTCTCATTGAAATAATGACATTTCATACTCATGTCCTTTATTGGCATATTCAATGTTACCCTTTCTAATAGCTGTTTGTTCATGTGGCCTGTGTTTATAAACTAACGGTAGGAATTTTCACCTAATATAGAGACAGCCAGTTGTTAAGAACTTCGGAATAGACTATTCTAAAAGTGAGACTTTGGGGGCCCCTGCGTGGCTCAGTTGGTTGAGCATCTGACTTCCGCTTAGGTCATGATCTCACGGTTTGTGGGTTCAAGCTCTGCATTGGGCTCTGTGCTGACAGCTCAAAGCCTGGAGTCTGCTTCGGATTCTGTATCTCTCTCTCTCTCTCTCTCTCTCCCTCCCTCCCTCCCTCCTTCCCCCACTCGTTCTCTGTCTTTCTCTCTCTCTCTCTCAAAAATAAGTAAGCATTAAAACAAATTTATGTGAGATGTTCATGTTTGTCTGACAGGGCTTTTCAGCTGCTTGTTTATTCCAGCTTGCCAACACTTTATGCAAAACTCCGTCCCCATCTATGACTATCTTAAGATTCCCTTTCGTAATTATCTTCACCATCTCCGATGTCAAGAATGGCAGTAGCATCTTCAGAGTGTCTCCTGAGATCTACTGTTCTAGGATCATATGTCCAAACACCAAGACCTAGATGATCTTAAGGAAATTAATTTGAATCAAATAAATCAAATAAAGAATCTCTTTGTGTAAAATTCCTTTCTTTTCTTTGTTTGGGCCAAAGAATGAGGACATCAATAGGTTCATATTTTCTCCTAAAATAACACCTAGAGGCCAACAACCCCAGAATCCCAACCTGTTTAGCTACTGATGGCCTCTTACCCTTTGGGAAACACTAATAAATAGTGCTCCATTACAAACCTAAGCCCTAGAAATGCCAGCAGCTTAGAAAAAGAGTCCAGTTCCAAAAAAAAAAAAATAATTAGCTCAATCTACTGATGACTAAAGAAAGCCACTTCTCTTTTCTCCTAAGTAGGACTATTGCTCTGTTTTATGTAGACTTCAGAAATGAGGAAACCCTGAGGTCTAATGCAATCTCTCTGAATTATCCAGATTTTCCAAATGGTAACCACAAAGTCAGTGGAGAAGGAGGAATTCAGGCTGCTCTTGCTTCTCAAATTTCTTTTGAAATGAAGGACATTCAATCTCAAGTCTCAGAAAAAACAAACTGTGGGTCGTTATATATGTGTTTGGGTCACTTCGAAACAAACTGAGAAATATGGGCCCTACGTCTTAGCATCCATCCTCTCACACAGGTCCTGTCCAATAAGATGCCTGTCCCTGAAACGTCACTAACAATCCATCTCAGGCCTCTGTGTGATGTAGCCCAAAGATGTTCTTGGCGGTGAGTAATCCTGACTGCTCTGCCCCTTCATACAAGTTCCCCTTGAGTCCTTTCCCACAGAGGGCTTGAGCCATTGGGTGGCTCTCTTAGTCTCCCCCTGCTCCAACCATATGGACTAGAGTCAATCAGAGCCTCACCTCACTCTCCTGTGAAACTTTCTCTTTCCTGGAGACACATTCTAAAACACTCACTGTACCTAAAATATGATGCTGCACATGATGCCAGTGAGCTTGGTGATCAGTATGGGAGCTGAGAAAAACTGCTATCACAAGTTCCAGAAGGCGGCTATCTGCTCTCACTCAGAGTACATATTTTAACAACATGCTACACAAATTCAGCAGCCTGACCTGGGGGCTGTAAGAAGCAAATACAAGGATCTTGATTTCTATCCTTCCTGCCTGCTTCTGTGTATAAACAATCGATTAGCATTGTTTTTCTTCTGTGCTCCAAATGTGTGGCTTTGGAAATACAAACACCATAAAAGGAACTTGGTTATTTTGAGCTTGCCCTATTGATTCGTCATCATCGAATTGTCAGTCTCTGAAATATTGGCTATATATAAATGGTGTGCTGGTAAACTGGTTCTCCAGTGGAGGGCGGGGAGGAGAAAAAAGCTTTGGTTTGTAGCATTTGCCAATTTCTATGGTATAAATACTCCCACCATAGCCAATTTCAAGCCAATTTCAATTCTAATGTAAAGTCAACCTGCTTGCAAAATTCCTCAAAATTTAACAACCAGTTCTTATATGAGCCAGTTAGGAGTCTGCTCTGGCACATTGCTGGATACAGATTATTTTTCTAACACCCACAGAATTTAATGTGCCTTAATTTATAAGTGCTGAAACCAACATGATAATCTTTGCCTTCTTTAAAAATTTCATTAGGTGACATAATACCCTCAGATAATTTAATGCCAAGATTATAGCCTGGAGTCTTCCAAACTTCCAGGTTTTAGAAAATGACTTGGAAAATCCACTTCCCCAATGACTTATTGCAGAGAAAGTTCTTGAATAGACACTAATATTTAATAGAAATAATCTTTCTAGGGAAGTGTTGGAAAATACACACCTATTTCTCTAACAAAGAAGCCATTATTATTCACTATTAATAAACAGAGCCTCATTAGTTTTCTCAACATTAAAACAAAGGACGTTCTACATTGTGATTACTGCAATATCTACATAGCACTAGCATTATTTCAAAGAACAGGGAAGATTGTTTAGGCTCGGGCATCATGAGGGCTTCTCTGAACTGAGGACTCTATGACAACAAGATCCAACCACACAAAGATGGTGGAGGCAACCATCCTAAATGAAAGAAAAACAAACGCAAAGGCACAGAGGATGGAATGAGCTGGATCTGTCCGGAGACCCGAAAGGACACCTCTGTGGCTGAAGGACAAAGCGAACAAGAAGCCAAGAGCCAGGGGACTGAGATTTCAAAGGCAGGCAAGGGACAGGTCTCCTCGCTCCTGGAACATGGTGATGACACTGCTGTGTTTACTAAAGCCACAGGGACTTAGGGCAGGAAGGAAAGAGAGATGATTGACAGGTGATAGATCAGACATAAAACAGAAATAATACAAACGTACTTTAAGATGGTACTGAGTTCATGGAGATTTTCTGCCACGTATTTTATCAATTAATGGAGGCTAAAACTGTGGCTTATGACTATGTTAATAGGGAATTCCTGTAATTAAAACCCGTGGCAACCTCTATCTCATACATCCTACATTTCCGTGGACTTTGAATCACTGAGTTTTGGGCAACTTATGCATTTTAGGGAAGAAAGAGTTCTCCTCTCCAATTTCAGGCTGCCTTCAGGACCTAGAATTTCTTTTCCATTCAAAACCTCTCTTTCGTTTCGCCCTGAACACACACCAGGGAGCAGCAAATATGGCCTAGAGGGCTGGGCCCAGAAATGCAAGAATTATACCGGGTCCCTCCATTTCACAAAGACTTCCAACTACTTTAAAAAATAATCAAAGCTATAAAATTATTACGTTGCATGAAAATTAGCCAAAGCAGTTTTACAAGTGTAGTGTGAAGCGTCTATAATCAGCTTTTGGACTAGAAAGGTGCAAACAAGACTCCATTTCTTTAGCGCTTAATGGTCAGATTTTGGCTCACAAGTCAGGAGACACAATAAATGCAGTTTCAAAGACCCCCTTACCTGCAGTCCAGGCTCTGCAGAAGGCACCTCAAGAGTCTAATCAGAAGCAAATGATGGTTTACTCATATAAAGCCATTACAAAGCTCCCAAGGAGTTTCCAATCCCAGGAGTCACCACAACAAGGAAACTCCATCCATCTGCTGCGAAATACCAGGTAATCACGCATAAGCAAGAAAACCTCTTGGAGTCCTCCTCTTGCTGCCCCAACAAGTTAAAATTCTGTCTCAACAGTGGGTCCTATCTCTTGTCCCACAGCTTTCCTGAATGAGCTTAGTAGGTATAAGCGGGCTGAGAGCAAAGACATATCCATCAGCCCACATTGCTTAAAGATAGAATTTAATCTCGCAAAGTGACTGACCAATTTGAGATTTCCTCAGAACTGAAAAATCAGTTTTCAACAAGTTTCAAATGGTATTTTCACATCAGCCAACTCTGCCGTAGCCAGCCCAATCTTGAAGCAGAAATGGTCATGAAGAGATCAAAACTATTTGTAACATTCAGACCTAAGATCAAAACATGGGGATCGCTGTGCCAAAATATATGGTAGCATCATTATTCTTGGTGACCACTGACATGAATCTTTTCTCTACTGCATGCACTGCAAATAATTTCCACTTGCCATTTCCCTTCTAAGGACTATCCTGAAATTCTAAAACAAATGAGAGTCTAGATAAAATTTAGATATTATAACTCAAAAGAAAAAAATCTTCGGGGCAAAACGATGATTAACCCATAAAATCTATGTGCTCGAAAGTCACTTAAGCCTCCTCCTTTTTAACTAATGCTCTGTGCTTATTCAAATTGGCTGAGAACAACATGAAGTAGCTCTTGAAATCACTGCTCCCATGTTAACAGATGGAGCAGATTTGCGCTAATTAAAAGAAAAGAAAATTATTGTTCTTTGTACACGTCCACGAACTTCCAAAACGTCAATGTTAAAGTCAATGTTAAAGTCTTTGTCAATGTTAAAGTCTTCCATTCAACTATTCAAGTCATTCAGCACTCTAGAGATACATTTTACAGCTACTTCACACTAGTAAGCCTGACTTTAAATAGAACGGTCTCCAAAAGGGTCCAGATCAAACTCTCATCCTCTGAGTTTCTCTTTCATATCACAGAAGTAGAACTGTGGGGTTTCACAGAAGTACCATAAAGTGCTTTCCATGAGAATCAACAAGACCATACATGTTACATTACAGAAGGTAAGAACCATGTGGCCTGGCCTATTATGAATTAATTCTATTTTTAAAGTTTAGCTATCTAAACTGCAAAATAGAGCAATGATTAAGAAGAAAACATCTGATATTTATTTATATGCCCAACTGCAATTCAACATTGTCAAGCAATTGTTCATCTTTCAAAACCCTCCAACAACGGAGATCCCTTACAGCTCCCTCATTTCCAAAAAGATCAACATGATCACACCATGAACATCTAGCAAGTGGCCTCACCACCCCGGGTGACCCTGCCTATGGGGCACAGATTGCGTGCCACAACGCTCTGTCTAGCTCTTGAAAACCTAGTACCTCAAGTCATCACTGTGTTCTACACAGCCGTTTCGATAAATTCAATGGCATGATTTTAAAGCTAATCATCAAAGAAATCATTTTAGAAAAATTTCCTGTTGCCCAGATGCTTCTCAAATTAAACTCTGGGATACACTATGTTACATTTTCCATTACCTAACATGCGTTTGAATTTAGTAGCATGAAACTAACATGTTTCTCTATACACTGGCCACCCACCCAGCAAACTTTCGCTTTGCTTAAAATTAGGCTGAAAATGTGTACAATAGGGACTTGAGTCATTCATGATTTCGTCTGGTGCTACTTCCAGAAAATGAGAGCCATAGTTAGCCTTCTGACAGTGACCCCCAGGTCTTAAGGAGCAGGTTATCTGTTTTGATGAAGTTGGTTCAATTTCATCTCCAAACAGCTTAGTTTGTGTTAGGCTTTAATACATGAGACACGTTGAGTCAGCCTAAAGGGAGATGACATATATATTGAGAAACTTTTTCTTTGATCACTGAAACTTAAAAACCAAACAACTATGCTCCTAGTTATAAAAGCTTGGTAGTTTCCAAGCTTCTCAACTGAAGTGGGAAAGATTAACCAATGATGACAACGTGAGATCACAGTAGTAGTTACACCACCACCACCACTACTACTACTATTCAAATGGTTAATCCATGTTCCTCAGCAATGGGCTTTATGTCACCTCAGTGCCACAATGACTTACTGAATTTGCCAGGGTGGAACTGAGGCTCAGAGAGCAACTGTATAACCAGCCCAATGTCCCACAAATAGTACATGGCAGGTAAGAGTCAGGATTTTTTTTTTTTAGTTTATTTGAGAGAGAGAGAGAGAGAGAGAACATGTGAGAGTGCACACACTTAAGTGGGAGAGGGACAGAGAGAGAGGGAGAGAGAGAATCCCAAGCAGGCTCTGCACTGTCAGCACAGCGCCTAATACGGCACTTGAACTCACTAACCATATGGTCATGAGCTGAGCTGAAACCAAGATTCGGATGCTTAACAGACTGAGCCCCCCACCCTACCCCAGCATCCCAACAGGAAGCAGGATTTAAAGATAAACCCATGTGACTTCTAAGCCTTGCTCTACCAAACTGTAGGAGTTACGAGCCCACAACACCAAAGTGTGTTGATAACATGAATAAGTTATCCCAATTACGAAATGCAAAAGCAAACATTCTTCCCATTTATCTCTACTTCGGCAAAAGTAAGAATGCTATGCTTGGATAATATGACCTTCTATCTGCAGAGAGCACTGCGCACTTTCAAAACAATTCCCCATCTAACATTTCCTTCTATTATTGCCACAAACCTCTGCAGTACGTAGAACAGATGTTACTATTATCCCTATGTGGCAGATAAGAAAACAGAAGCACAAAGGGGTTAGATGCCTGCCAAGTCCACATTGGAGATTAAAGGAGAATTCAGGGCAACTGACTTCCAGCCTGAAATCAACACGTTTCAGACCTTCCTTCATTATAGACACATTTATATTCTTTCTATATCTTTTTCTATGTCTTTGATTCTCTGTCTCTGTGCCTCTCTCTCTCTCTGTCTTTGGGCAAAAACTCAATAAATCCACCGCCCCAGTATCAGCAGAGAACTGTGGCCTTTGACAAGAATTCTATAGTTTGAAAAACTCTGTGATGGTTCATCCAGGGAGATTTCTTCCCTGATCCAATTCATTCTCCACATTCGTGAGGTCTGAATATGTCTTGTGGCTTTCATAGGGAGATAACCTCTAAGATAGAACTATCTCTTAAATTCAACAATGGAATTCAATTCACTAGGTTTTTTTGTTTGCTTTGTTTTTAATTTTTTTAATTTATTTATTTTGAGAGAGACAGAGAGAGTGAATGGGGAGAGCCAAAAAGAGAGTGGGATAGAGCATCTCCATGAGATGCCACACCCAATACAGAGGCCAACATGGGGCTCAAATTCACCGTGAGATCATGATCTGATCTAAAACCAAGAGTTCGATGCCTGAACTGACTGAGGCACCCAGGTGCCCTGAACTCAACTCATTTTGACTCCAGTGTGTACACACATCTGTTGTAAGCAAACCCCCTTCCCCTCTCTCTCCTTTCCTTCCCAAAGTCTGCCTCAGAAGGACTTCCTGTACAAATATGGAGGGGAAATAAAGTGTGCAAAAGCTTCCTCTCAATGAATATACCATGTTAAACATCAAATGCTTTCCCTAGAAGTATTTTTACAGTAGAAATCTAATATGCAGAATTTATAAACCTAGAAAAGCCTGTTAATACAATGATCTCTGTGCCCTAAAATAATGAGTTAGCTATGTTAACTTTTGGTCAAAGAAGCCAATGTAAGGAGGAAGGGAAGGGTGAAGATAAATGTGATTTTGTCACTTGAATCCACTATCTGTATATCACCCTGTAACACGCTGTCCTTTAAAAGTTTGTCCCTTTCAGTGGCAAATAGTGAATATTTATTATATTTCCAATGCAACAATTCTAGGTTCAAATTCTGCTCCTGCAGGTAAATACAGATAATAGTGATTGATGGGTTTAAAACACGACCGTAATTATCCACAAAATGATTGAAAAAGTGACCCAGAGTAGCTGCTGACATGAGCACAGTATTTATGGAATGAAGTCATGCCTACAAATCTGAAAAACATTCCCAAAAATGTGTCCCTTGTGAAATAAGGTCACAGTTGTCAGTGAGTGAAGGACAAGAAGAAACAAGGAAACCATTAAGAAAGGTAGGCAGGCCATGAAGCCAAGGAGGTTGAAAATAATAAATAAATACAGAAGACAGAAGGTTCATAACACAAAGTATAGAAATTGCAAACGATGCACTGTAGGTATCTGATCTATAAGTGTCTAAATGATTCCAGCCTTGGAAGGGGGACTTCAGTGCTTTGCCAGGCCAAGGTTCCAGAAATCTGAAACAGGCTATAGAAGGAGGGGAACTGGCCGCTGAGCATCTGGGGTACTGGCTCTACATATACATATCTAAATGAATTAATCCAAAGGGCAGAACTGAGCCTGAAATGTTGATTCCTGAACCCAAGGCAGTTAGATGGAACTCAAGGATCTGGAGGGCAGATGGGATGAGGGGCTTGCACAATATTCCTGGAGCAGTGGTCATCAAGATTTGAAGGGATTTCTTTATGGAGTCATTGGGTTAGGATGTACCCTGAGCTGGGAAGACGCTACCAAAGATGAAGGGACTGCTGGACAAACACTCTGCATGCAGCCCCTCCCACTTTCTACTTTTCTGTCAGTCTCTGGAATGAGAGGGAAATGAACTGGACAAAGGGACGTGAAAAAAGGGAGGTCATCCATGAGGACATGAACTTCCCTTGTTGGTACAGTTCAACTAAAAGGAGAGATGCCAAGAATTTCCTCAAAGTATTTTTATTCGAGGTTTTTAGACATGTCGTCTCACTTTATCCTCCCAATAAAAACTTCTAGAAACAAATCAATTGCGCAACTTAGGGAAATGGTTGACATAACACTCCACTCCTACCCCACAGCCCTTCTTCAAGACCCCAGGTTTATCAGTTAGTTTTATACAGTAGACTGCAGGCACCTGAGCTTTAGATTCATTCACTCATTCATTCAATCATTCATTCTTTCATTCATTCTACCAAACATGTCTTGAGTGCCTCACTTAGGATATCGGGTGCCCAGAGATGAGTGAAATAAGGTCCTTGTCTTCTCAGAGCTGGAATTCTGGTACTAGAGGGAAGACCATACAGGCAAATAAACAAATAACAGTGTTCATATCGAAATGTGGAAGGTTACAAAATGGGTGCTGAATGCAAACTAAAGAGGAACATCTATTTGGGGTTTGAAACAAAGACCTTTCTAAAAAATAGAACACTTAGGCTAAGATTTAAGGATAAATCCTTAAATTTAAGGCTAAACCCACAGGAGGAGGGTACTCATGGCAAGAGCAATAGACTGTTCTCAGGATCAAGTTTGGAGAAGATAGTGAGAGCAGGAGAAAGGAGGGCTGGAGATGAATGTGGACACCTAACCGGGGCTGGTTTAGTCAAGGACTTAAAGACTGGAAGAAAGAACCGGAGTCTTAGTCAAATAAAAAGCTACTAACAGTGAAACAAGGTTAGTGAGTGACATGGTCTGATTTATAGTTTTAAGAGACCACTTAGGGTTGCAGGGAATGAATGGAGACAGTTGCAAGTAGGAGAGGGGAAGGAAAGCTGAGGAAAGTGTGACTATAGTATTTTCAAGCAAGACATAGTGACGGCTCAGATTAGCAATGTGACAACAGAGATGAGCACAAGCACAAATAAACTCAAAGTATATTTTCCAAGTAGAAGCTCTGAGACCTCATGAAGGACTCAATGAGGGGAGAGGGGGTGTGGGGGATAAGCTTAGAAATTTGCTGGGCTTACACCCATGAGTTAACAAGGCATAAAGAAGTACAAAGCCATAGGATGCTCACACCCAAGTTTGGATAAACAAGGTCAGGATCCAGGACAGTGAGGGAGGGTGCAAAGGCACCCAATATAAAGGTATATGTGGTAAGCAAGATCAGGCAATCAGGGCATAAAGCGTGCCCCCAATTTAGTACTATAACACAAATCTGCTTTCACAGGAATAAAGGACCAAGTTAGGTAAGTAGGGTAATAGGGCTATAGACCACTGCACTGTGCTGCGAGTGAAGCTGCTCAGAGTAGAAATGGTTTGCAAAAGAAAAGGTGCCTCCTTAACCCTGAAGTTGTTTGCACTGCCTGTCTTATCCCCTAGACTAGCTAAGATAAACAGACACAGAGCCTACTTCTGCCATTAACAACCATCTGACCATCTGCCCGGCACCAAGATTCTGTTTTATATGAACCCAAACCCCAAACAGTGTATATCTTCAAAACCCCCTTTCCCTCATGCCTGTGAGTTGACATTTATGGATTCATTGTCTCTTTGTGCATGCCCATCACATTTGTAAGACTTATGAACTTAGTTAATATGGGGCAAGGACACTTATTTGGGGCTCTTGTCTTTTCCTGGACATTAGCCGTCCTTCGCTTTTAATACTGCATCCCACTTTCTTGCTAAGACAGGAAAGAGCTTTAGACCCAGAGTCTATAACTAGGAAGTACTTTGTTAACATTCTACCCAAAGCACTCTACAGATTCAGTGCAATCCTCACCAAAATACCAACAGCATTTTTCCCAGAACTAGAACAAATGAAACTAAAATTTGTATGGAAGCACGAAAGACCCCAAAGAGTCAAAACAATCTTGAGAAACTGGAACAAAGCTGGAGGCATCTCAATCCCAGAGTTCAAGACATACCACAAAGATGTAGTCATCAAAGTAACAGGGTCCTGGCACAAATATAGACACATAGGTCAATGGAGCAAAACAGAGAGCCCAAAAGCAAACCCACACTTATATGGTCAATTAATCTATGACAAAGGAAGCAAGATTATACAATGAGGAAAGAATGGTTTCTTCTACAAATGATGTTTGGAAAAGTGGACAGCAACATGCAAAAGAATGAAACTGGACCAGTTTCTTACACCATACACGAAAATAAACTCGAAATAGATGGAAACCCAAATGTGAAACCATAAAACCCTTAGATGAACTCAGGCAGAAATCACTTTGACATTAGCTGTAGAAACACTTTTACATGTATGTCTCCTGAGCAATGGAAACTAAAGCAAAAATAAACTATTAGTACTATATCAAAATAAAAAGCCTCTGCACAGCAAAGGAAACCATCAAAAAAATGAAAAGGAGACATATTGAATGGGAGAAGATATTTGTAAATGATGTATCTGACAAAGGGTTAGTATCCAAAATATATAAAGAACCCATACAGACATCTTGACACCAAATGATAATAGTAATAAGAGAAATTATGTAACTGAAGGGCTTAAAATCAGAGAAAATTGGGGAATAAGGGCCAATCAAAAAAGTGCAAAGATCTTACTGCATAGGGTATATACATGCAAGTACGAATAGAGTTAATAGCCTAATTAAAATGTTTGCTCATAAATTACATATAGATCAATTTATAAATTAATAAAGGATCTTATAACCACCAAAAAAAGACTCCAATTATAAATGGGCAGATAACCTGAATAGGCACTTTTCCAAAGAAGACATGGATGGGCAAGAGACACGAAAAGATGCTCAACATCACTTATCATCTGGGAAATGCTGATCAAAACCATAAGATATCACCTCACATCTCTTTGAATGACTAGAATCAGAAGGATAAGAAATAACAGGTGTTGGTGAGGATGTGAGAAAAAATGAACCGTCATGCACTGCTGGTGGGAATGCAAACTGGGGAAGCCACTGTGGAAAGCAGTATGGAAGTTCCTCAAAAAATATTAAAAATAGAAATGCCATATGATCCATTAATTCCACCATTGAGTATTTACTCAAAGAAAATGAAAACATTAATTCAAAAAGACATACACAGGGCGCCTGGGTTAAGCACTGGACTTCAGCTCAGGTCATGTTCTCACAGTTCATGGGTTCAAGCCCTCCATCCATCTCTGTGCTGACAGCTCAGAACCTCAGGCCTGCTTCAGGTTCTGTGTCTCCCTCCCTCTCTGCCCCTCCCCTGCTCACACTTTGTCTCTTTCTCTCTCTCTCTCTCAAAAATAAACATTAAAAAAAGACATACACACCCATTTATTGCAGCATCATTTACAATAATCATGATATGAAAGTGACCCGAGTCCATTGATGGATGGATGGATAAAGAAGATGTGGTATGTATGGGTGTGTACACATACACACAGAGCAGAATATTACTCAGCTATAAAAAGGATGAGATCTTGCCATTTATGACAACATGGATGGACCTAGAGAGTATTATAAGTGAAATAAGTCAGCAGAGCAAGACAAATAACACATCACTTCACTTATAGGTATACTCTGAAAAACAAAACAAGCAAATAAAGCAGAAATAGATCCGTGAATACAGAGAACAACCGATGGTTACCAGAGGGAAGGGAGTGAGGGGTTGGGCAAAATGGATGAAGGGGTGCGGGAGACACACCCTTTGTTATGGAATGAATAAGTCACAGGGATGAAAGGCATTGGATAGAGAATATAGTCATTAATATTGTAATAGTGTCACATGGTGACAGATAGTAGTGACATTTGTGGTGAGCACACCAAAAAAGAAAGAAGAAGAAGAAGAAGAAGAAGAAGAAGAAGAAGAAGAAGAAGAAGAAGAAGGAGGGAAGGAAGGAAGGAAGGAAGGAAGGAAGGAAGGAAGGAAGGAAGGAAGGAAGGAAGGAAGGAAGGAAGGAAGGAAGAAGGGAAGAAAGGAAGAAAGAAAATAAATTACAGAGAACCCAACCAGCCTGGGGCTGTGGTCCATAGAGAAGAGCTCACAAAAATAATGGAAAAATACCAGAATAGGTAAGTATAGATCAGGAAGTGATGGAAAGGAAGCATTTCAAAGAAGAGGATGGCTAACTTTTACTTCTGATTCTTGCCAAAGGCATATTTTCCAATATGATTAGTTTTAAATCACTGGCCTCTATAGCTTTGGCATGATTTAGTTACTCGTTATAAATGAACACTCTGCTTTAGACTGGTAACAGTAAGCAGTGCGCTCCACCATGTTAATTATTTTAGATCACCTAAAAATACTTTGACTGTGGCTTTATTCCTCAGACTACATTAAACATAAGGGTACCACAGCAACTGAAACTGCATGGAAACAGAATCACTTGAGAGAAACCCAGTAAGATTTATTATGATCACTGTCATCCTCCATGTTTGAAAACACACACATGACACACATACACCACACATTCTAAGCTGATACGTATTAAAGTATGCAAAATTTCCTGCGGTAAGGATACAGGGAGAGCAGCTCACATTATCTATTAAAAAAAAAAAACGTAAATACTTTAAAAGCCTGGGTTCCTCCTCAGTTATCAGAGCAAATGTGAAATCAGCATGAATTAAATCACACTTTGACAGCCATCTCTGGAGTAAGAAGGATCCCTCGGTATGCAGGAAATACACTTGTCAGCAACCTGACCAGACGATCCACGTAAGAACCTTCATTTACATATTGGATTCTCATACCAAGTTACTGCAGATTAAGAGCCCTTATGCAAAGAGGCAGACAACAGAGAGCAGGAAAGTGACTCAATATTAATCATACGTTGACTCATTCGATATCGTATAAGCCTCATTACCCTCCCCTTCATTTATTTCCTAAGCTCAGAACTGTCTTGTAAATGACACCATTCAGAGAAATGACTGCACCATGAGGATCATTAAGATTTCTGTACTGAATGTAGTAGTTAGGAGTTTGAAATGTCCGTAAAGCAAAGCTCTCGCTCGTAGTTAATAAAATGAAAATCTCATTTCACTTTTGACCCTTGAAGTTACATATACTATCACATTTGTTATTTATTCCTTACATTCATGGATAATTTTAGCCATCAAACCCAACTTCTTTGCAACCTTAAAATTCTTTGAAAACATGGTGGTGAGGTAAACATATGAGTAATACGTATATCCTTTTAATTATAATTTTCATTTCAGTCTGCTTTTCGGGAAATGATGACATGCTAAGCTACCTGTCTACCCACATTCCATTCATGCTCACCTGGAATACTGCTGACATATCATGGACCAGATGCTACTCCGCTAACTTGCACAAAATCTGGGCAACTAGTTTACTTACCCATTTGAAACACCCCCTGATCAGCTTCCAGAGTACATGTGGGAACCTCCAAAATGTTAAGTCCCAAAAGTAACTTGTGCAAAGTGCAAAGCCCTTTCCAAAGTGAAAAGTCCCAAAAGTGACTTTCAACTTATCATGGTTTCATGTCATACTTCCTCCAAAACCCAATTCCATTTTCTCTCACAGCATGTAATCACCAACTTTTTCTTACATGATTTCTTTAACTAAGCCTTAGCTCTGCCTTTAGTCCTCTCTTTCTTAAACTGCTATGACCTTTTCTCCTCATCTAATATCAAATGGTCTCCAAGGACATTATTCCACTTTGTTACTCTAAAATTTTCACTCAACATGTCATAACATAAATCTATCATAAACATACCCCTGACTCACTAACTCCAACCTTGAATCCCCTTTGGGATTTTTGATGATCACTTTCCAATTCACTGGGTTCACTCTGAATGTGTTGTCTTCTATTTCTTTACATATTGCACCCCGTTTTTTGGGAAAAAAAACTATTTGGCATGGTTCTCCTTATAGCAGTAGCAATAAAGTTTCTATTAGGTCCTATCTTTCTTTAAGCCATTAAATAGAACCCAAGTCTCACATAAGATTATCAGAATATTTCCATGTTCTGATCCTTCTCCACCCACTCCAGGAATGGGGGGAGGTAGGAGACTACCTCAACTGGGGACACGTTTTAAGATATCCAGGACCCACCTCCTACATCTGATTTCAGTTGGCTGGGTATTGGTGTATGTACTGTTATATACAGGTCTAAGGCGTGAAATATATATATTTAATTGTTTTAACATTTATTCATTTTTTGAGAGAGAGACAGAGTATGAGTGGGGGAGGGGGGCGAGAGAGAGAGAGAGGGAGACACAGAATCCAAAGCAGGCTCCAGGCTGTGAGCTGTCAGCACAGAGCCCAACACGAGGCTCAAACCCACAAGCAGTGATATCATGACCTGAGTTGACATCGGACACTTAAGCAACTGAGCCACCCTGGTGCCCCAACACAAAATATATTTTTAACCACAGGTTCACATGTAAAAGTAGTTGGGGGTTTGTTAAACCTAAACCTTTATGCATTGTTTACCAGCTCTTAAGTTTCTGTTCACTTCAGGAAAAAATGCATCAATAAAATACGACATTATTCAAGTACTGTCTATCCAGTGTAATATTTTGGAAGACATGCACAGTGTGGCAGAAAATATCACACTTCATCTTGAAGTGGAGCCTGAAAAGCTTAACCACTAACCCCTAAGAATGAACAAAGGGCACACACAGAACCAGAAGATGCTTCTCAGTTGAGTCTCTGCACAAAGTGAGAGCAGAGACAGAAGTTACCCAGATATTTATTCTCTGAAATACTCTTTCCTTTGCCTGTATGAGATCAACCTAGTAATTTTCACTCTCCCTCCCGTTTCTCTCCCCCCCTGCCTCCCTCTCCCTCTGACTCTGTGTCTCTCTTCTTCCCTCCCAGGCTCCCTGCAGTAACTCCTTCTCGCCAACCTACTTAACATTTATAGCTCCTGGGGCTCCGTTTTAAGCCTTTTTTCTCTTTTAATTTACCACACTCTTCTTGGATAATCTTGCTGGAATTACTATCTATATGCTGATGATACCTAAATGTATATCTCACACCAGACTTCTTTCCAGAACCCCAGCTGGAAGGTTTCTTGCCCACACAGGCACCATAAACTCAGCATGGTCACAAGTGAATACTTCTCCGAACTCCCAGCCTTGACTAAGACCATCCTCTGCTGCCGAGGTGGTCAAACCAAAAGTCGGAAGTCACCTTTGACCTTCTCTCCTCCCTCATACCCCTTGCCCATCCCCACCTCTTTCCTAGAACCAGCCTGCTTCTAGTCATCTCCATGAAACTTCTGGTTTAAGGTGTCTTCAATCTCTGTTCAACTTTGGAACTGACTTGGAGACTTCTTAATCTCCTAAGAGGCCCTCTGTGTCCATGCTTCAATCTCTTCTGCACATTGCAGTGATCGCTTTAGAAAATCTGCACGCGGGGCACCTGTGTGGTTCCCTTGGTTGTGTGTCCGACTTTGGCTCAGGTCATGATATCACAGTTTGGGGGTTCGAGCCCCGCATCATGCAGCTCAGAGCCTGGAGCCTGCTTTGGATTCTGTGTCTCCTTCTCTCTGCCCCTTCCCTGCTTGTGCTCTGTCTCTATCTCAAAAATAAATAAACATTAAAAAGTTTTTTTTTTAAGAAAATCTGCATGTGAGGAGTGCTTGGGGTGGCTCAGTCAGTTAAGTGTCTGACTCTTGATTTTAGCTCAGGTCATGATCTCACAGTTTGTGAGTTTAAGCTCCACATGGGGCTTTGTACTGACAGGGCAAAACCTGCTTGGGATTCTGTCCCTCTCTCTCTGCCCCTCCCCTGCTCACTCTCTCTTTCTTAAAAATAAATAGAAATAAACCTTAAAAGAAAAAAGAAAGAAAGAAAGAAAACTTGCTTGTGCAAAGTGTGAACTCCAAATCCAGGTGGTACCTGAGTGAATAACATCCTACTGGGGCGAGCATTCTGGTCTGTAGTCTCCGCATGGTTACATCACATACTGTAACCACCGAGCGATCGGGGTGAAAGGTGCATGGACGTCCTCCAGCCTTTTACTGCAGATTCTTGTTAAGTCTTAGACTATTTCAAAATAAAAGTTATGGGGAAAAATACAACTCTGATTATATTCTCTGATTTGCCCCACCCCTTCTTAAAACCCTTAAATAGCTTCCCTTAAATAAGACCAACATCCTTACATTGACTTTCAAACCCACTCAAATTCTGGTCTACCTCATGCTCCATTTTCCTTTTTGGATTTTGTACTACAACCATACTAGTCTTCTTTTCATCACTCAAAGGACACTCTATCTTGCCTTAAGAACTAGAGATAAGCCATTCCCTGTACTTAAAACAGATTCCCTATGTCTTTATTGGGCTTATTATCTGCCTTGTTCCTGATCTCTGCTACCTATTCCTTCACCAGGAAAACAGCCCAGGCATTCTCTCCTTATCCAGCCCATCAAACTAGATCAATCCACCCTCTTTCAGGAGACAGCAACCTTTACTTTTCCTTTTATAAAATTCATCCTGCCCAAAATGTCTTGCTCAGTATCTCCCCTACTCCAGTCTTCTGTAAATGCAACACAGTCCAAGAGTTGAGGTATGTGATGAGAAAATATGTGCGGAGCAAATGAATTAGTGAATTTTTAAAATTGCTGCTAAAATCCAAATTCTTCAACAACTCCACCATTCCCCCAACGAAGTCTCTGGACTGTGAATACATTGGCATATTGAGGGATAGTCTACTTTTGTTTAATAAGGAATACTTTTTAGAACAGCTTATGGACCAAGTTGGGGGTAGCAGTGTACCAAATATTGCAGATTCTAGGGGAAGTGGTATGTCATTCCAAGGGCTCAGTAACATCAGAGAGGAGTTTAGAGACATAACTATGATGTTAAAAATATCCAACAAAGAGAAGGAATATATATTTTTGTCCTAGAAATGGCTCTAAAGTAATTCTACAGGCTCACATTCAATGACAAGTACAACAGAGGAGGGGCTACAAAAGGCTAATAGTCACTGTTATTCTCTGCACAAGTAACCTGCCCGAGGTTCTCACCTAGCCACACCCCAGTGTGCTCACAGGAACACAGAGCGCTTACTACTTCTGAGGAGCATTTGCAAGTCCACTGCATGTCACAGTGATTACTATGTAATTCCATGAACCAAAGCATTTCTAAGAACAAGAAGTAATCAGTTAAAGATGCAACCCTTGGTTTTAAAAGTAAGGAAGCTAATAAATGCACCTGGCTGGCTCAGTCATTTGAGCATCTGACTCTTGATGTCTGCATGGGTCATGATCCCAGGGCTGTGGGGATCAAGCCCTATGTCAGGCTCTGCACTGAGCATGGAGCCGGCTTGAGATTCTCTCTCTCCCCCTCAGTTGCACAGGCATGCTCGTTCTCTCTCTAAACTGTAAAAAGTAAATAAAATGAGGAAGCTAATAAGATCAGACTTAACTGCTGCTACAAACAGGATCAGGACATAAGTAACCAGGAAACTGGGTGAAAAAACTCTACCTACATTTGTACACAGATTGTAGAATTTTCAAGGAGCAATATTGATGTGCAAACATTTCCATCCGCCCTATTTAACCGTTGCCTCCTACAGACTGAAAAATTTTAAACTACATATAATTGTTAAACCTAGAAGCAGCGAGAATGTCGTTCAGATTTCTGATCATGACAGACAGATGGAAGAATTGACTGAGGAACATTAAAATTCTGAATTCAGTTCTGAGATCTTTAAGACTTTTTAAGACTTAGAGTTCTTAAGTTTTGTTTACTGACACATTCACATCAAATTGGATTCTAAATGAGGGAGTAGGGAGATTAAAGTCTACAGAAGGTTTTATGTCAAGATCTGTGAATGAATTCATGAGGAAGAGAAGAGGTAGGCACTGTTGGTAGCCTTTGGTTCAGGTTAATGCTCTAACAACATCCTATCTCCCTCATTGACACCTGTGTTATTTATCCTTTCAATAGTAGTTTTTTCACAAAAGACATACAATCCATATCTTATCTACCCATTTATGCAGATTTTTAGTCTGTGAATTATTCTTCATCATAATTCACAGGAGTGAGATTTAATATCCTCCTTTGATATTAAAATCATGTGTAAAAGCCTGTAGGCGTAAGTCAATAAAGAACTAGGCTGTCTCTTTTATATTAGCTGTGCTAAGGTATCAGCAATCAAAACTCTCCCCACTCTCATCCAGAACGCCAGACAGCAAATATTCACACTAAAGTAGCCCAGCGACTACAGAAAGACCCAGGTGATGCTTCGGTTTTTTGCTACTTCCTCATTTTGGCATGAGGGTGAAGCCAATGTGAGCCTTGGTCACTCTATCAGTAAAGTGAGCGTAAAAATAACACCCATCCCTAGGGCTGGTGTGAAGACACACTACAGTTCGGGAGACTGTGGTCTGGGTGCCTGGCACAGGTTAAGTGCACAATCAAAGGCACTTACCATGAAATGGCAGGGGCGGTGGAGGAAGGGGAGGAAGAAGAAGGGTATCCTACTTTGCAAGAGTGGTACAGCCATGGTGTTTCTGAAGCTCCTGGGGACACACAGCCACAGCGCTGGTATGTGGGGCTCATAGGGATGGTGCAAATAAGACTGATTTCCAGCAGCAGAAGGTGGCTTTTCCCACCTACATGCACCTTCCTTCCAACTACTAAGAACGCTTGCTCTCCAGCCCCACCACTGTGGACTTCTCATGGGAAAAGGTTCACCCATAGAAAAGAGGGATACTCAGAGATCTAGCTTCACATCCATTCTGCTGGACAGGTTACATTGCACACACTGAGGCCCCAGCCCAGACCTCTGGAGCCAGGAGATCTGGGCTAGGACACAATCATTTGCTTTTTTAACAAGTGCCTTAAATTATAGACAAACAGATGTCCACAAAGCACACTGTTCTAGATTTGCCTAAGATCTGTCTCTGTGTAAAATCAGACTGGCAGAGTTTTGTCCTTCACACAATGATTCTACCCTCCCAAAAGAAATGTCTTCGAGAAACTCCATTTTGATACTAAGCCCTGAGAATTTCCTGAAGGGTCGACATGAGAAACAACCCTACAATGACAACATTAGTGGTGTGTCAGATGTTGATTGTTACATTTTTCAATGTCACTTTTACTAATCTTACTAAAGAACTGTCTTTTATTATAAATTGACTTAACATTTTTATTTAACAGTAAATGGGATATAATAAGTGAATGCGTTTGATGGGGCACCTGGGTAGATCAATAGGTTGAGCATCCAACTTCGGCTCAGGTCATGATCTCACAGGTCATTGGTTTGAGCCCTGTATCAGGCTCTGTGCTGACAGCTCAAGCCTGGAGCCTGCTTCAGAATCCGTGTCTCCCTCTCTCTTTGCCGCTACCCCACTTGTGGGCACATGCTCTCTGTCATTAAAAAATGAATAAACATTTAAAAAATTAAAATATATGTGTGTGTAGACATATGGAGATATATACATATACATATATGTGGGGCTATACATATATGAAAGCTAATAGGGGTGCCTGAGTAGCTCAGTCATTTGGGCATCTAACTCTTGGTTTCTGCACAGGTCATGACCCCATGATCCTATACCTTTGTGTATAGATGCATAGATATGTGTATATACATATGTCTACACACACATGCATACGTGTATGCATATGTCATTCTGCTCCCTAACTCTGAAAACCAGGAATCGCTCCTCCTAGGCCAAGTAGTCCTAGGTAGACAGCAGCCAACTAGCCATTTGGTCCAATCAGAACCAAACCCTGGTGAACCAAAGTAGAAATGAGGAGAAATGGGAGAGGTACTGCCTTTGATTTTAGAAAGATCTATTTCTAATATCCCTCTAGACAAGGGAGCTTCAGCTCAACTTTTTGTTTGTTTACTTCGAACCCACACATGAAGTTTACAGGGAACTTGGATTTTTGTTTATTTCTTGGGATAAAGTGTGTATGCAGAGAGTACAGTGGGTCCTTTGAAGCTAAATAAAATGGCCATTTATTGCGTATTTGATTGTGCAATAATTTCTTGGGAAAACCTGTTACAGACAATATTTACCTAAATCATTATTCTGACATACAAATTCTGCTGAATCTGTCTATCTCCTGCCCCCAAAACAACACAGAAGAATTTCAAAGTCTTTTTAGAAAGTCTAAACAGGGTGGGTGCATTTCTAAATACTTTGCTGAGCCTTTTTTTTTTTTTTACCATACATAGTAGGTGCTCCATCAAAGCTGTTTGAATGAAAAAGAGGTTATATGGTCATATACTATGAGCAGTACTAGGGGTCTGACACTTTGATATCATATGTGCATTCTAAAACAATTAAATAAGGGCCCCTGGGTGGCTCAGTCCTTTGAGCCCCTGACTCTTGACTTCGGCTCAGGTTGTGATCCCCGGGTCATGGGACTGGGCCCCGTGTCGGGCTCCACCCTGGGTGTAGATCCTGCTTAGGATTCTCTCTTTCTCCCTCTGCCTCTCTCCCACTCATGCTCTCTATAAAATATAAATAAATAAAGTGACAACTAAATAAACCACACCTTATCCTTCCATATTATCTTCCGCTTTCATGGGTGGAACAAGACAAAAGTTACATGAGCCATGACTTATCGTCATGTAAAATGGTGAATTTGCCTGAGATACTTTTATGAGAGTTTGTCAAGATAGAGCTTTACATACGGAAAGATAATTAGGCCATTGACAGAAGAAGAAGAAACCAAGGAAACTTCAGTAAATAGCTCCTTAATGTATCTCGGAACAGAAAATGCTACTCGCCGTTTTTTTTTTTCCTTTTTCTTTTTTGTGGCCATACATCACCTACTCCACTTCCTGGTTAAACACTAAAATAGGAAAACACTCAGTAGTAATGGACTAAACACACTGACCTCCTACCTGAGGAAATAAAATTGAATCATACAAGTAAACCTTATTAAATTCTGACGATTATATGCCCTCTTGACCAATAAATAGTCAAAGTATTTACTCTTTTCTGGTAATAATCAGTGTACCTGGTAGACTTTTCTAGACTCTTGAACACTTTTCAAGTGTGTTTTTGTTTCATTTCCTTCTTTCACAATGTGAATCTCCTTTTGACTTCTTAGTCTTCAAGCATCAAGATATCTTTATGTCCACTTAGCAGCATCCAGAATTATTTTATATCTGAAATAACCTTTCAAACAAATAAATGAATCATCTTTTTGTAGAACTCATTCTTTTTGAACATTCTGAGAAAGGTTCAGAATTTTCCCTATTAAACATTTGGTCTCTCAGCTTTCCTAGAATATCCAATTTTCCCTCTTCATAAAGAACAAAGAGGCAAGGAAAATTGGACCTGGAATAACTGTAAACAAGCTACAATCAATATGGCGGGCTGTCTCAACCATCCCCAATTTTGAGAATCCTGTACAGAAACTTAAAGCATCTCATTTTTAAGTTTCTTTTTTTTTTTTTTTTGAGAGAGAGAGAGAGAGAGAAAGAACACAAGTTGGGGAGGAACAGAGAAAAAGAAGGAGACAGAGATTCCCAAGCAGGCTTCGTGCTATCAGTGCAGAATCCCAAGTGGGGCTCAATCTCATGAACCAAGAGATCATGAACTGCGTCAAAATCAAGAGTCAGATGGTTAACCAACTGAGCCACCTAGGTTCCTCTCCATTCATATTTTTTAATTGGCACCCAATATTTCTTCTCACAAATTTAAGTAGTTGCCATGAATGTAACTTCTGGCAAGGAATAAATACCAATATTTCAAAATAAAATGCTTGTATCACTTTTTGTCCTTGATCATCCAATTTTTAAATGTATGACTAAAGTCTTAAAGCTTAGAAATTCTCTACCATTCCTTTTTCTTCTGAATGAAACTCTATTTCTATTCTACATCCCCCATAAAATGTCAAATATTTTTTAGCCTTGAAGTCTTTTATTGCTCACCCCTTTGCATACTGTTTCGGGCAGGTCACTTTTAGAAAAGAATACATTCAGAAGTCAGGAATCTCATGTCTTTGCTTATATCTATGCTCTTGTATCCTTAGTCTTAGCCTGGAGTCTCCCAGAAAGCAGCGTGAGAAGCAAGGTTGAAGGCAGAAAGTTTCTGCAGGCACTGGCCAAACACCTTTCCAGAAAGACCTCTCTAGTGGGTAGAAGAGAGTGGCAGGGAAGGAGGGAGCACCAACTCAATCAGTCACCAGTATAGTGGCCATGCAGGGCAACTGCAGCTCAGCAACAGTGGGGACCCTCTGTAGATCCTTGTGAAATGTGCCTCCCACTGCCTGTGGGAGACACAGAAGGGGACAATGTTTGGAGGCTGGAGTCCATCTCCCATCAGCCCTGAGTCCCCATGAGGGATTAGCTTGCATTCTCTTCCAGGTTCACACATGTAGGGAGACCTCAGAAGTAGGGTGAGGCAGAGAAAGAGAGGGATGTAGCCAAGGCTAGCAGGTTATGCCTGCGCACAATTAGTTGTTGTGATTGATAACGGTTAAAAGCATGAGCTGTTAATCCGGGAACCCAGGCATAAGAAAAGTCTGAAATTCTCTTGGAAAATCCTGGAGTTTCCCCACTGTCTCCAAATTGAATCCCCCATGTTTCCAACATAGGAGAACTGGAAAATCCTATGAAGAAGGTGATGCTAGATAGAAGCCTCAAAGGGCAGTAAGACATTGCCAACCTTGTGGGGAAAGTGTGTGTGCCACAAAATAACAGGACCAAAGAAAGGGATAGGACATAGAATAAAAGGGTTACATAGGATGCTCTAACAGTTTGATATGGAAGTGAACATCAAGAGATTATAAAGAAGGGAAATGGAGGGGCTAAAACATATTGGACTTTCTAGGTCATGTTCCAGAGCTTTCTTTTTATTATGAAGACTTTGGGGAGACACCGGAGGCTTTTAGGCTGGGAGTCTTATGGTCATAGAGACAGAATTTGTCATAAAATGATTAATGCCTTGGCCTCAACAGAGTCTCTAATGATGGACAGTAGAGAAGTTACTGGAGAAATATTTACAAAGAAAAGTGAAAAACTCTCTAACAGCCAAATGGGGTAGAAGAGACAACAGGTTTAGGATGACTCACAGGCTTCTGAGTGAGACAACTGTATTGGTGACTAAGTAGAATAAATACAAGCAGTGATTTACTCAAGCTTTAAACAAACCAGGTCCCCAATTTTCTGGTTGTTTCCTAGGAGTCAGACCATCTGAACAAAACCTTTAGAATGAAGTGCACTCTTGAAGGTCCATCTTCGAAGTCCCTCCATCCTCAAAGTTGTTCCTACATGCCCCCAACAGCATGCGGTCTCTCCATCCCCTGACCATCGGAGCTAGAAAACTTCAATGGCTTCCAAGTGGCCCACACGTGCACTCTCCTGGGAGCTCCACGCACACCAAACATTAAGTGACTGCAGTTCTACAGACACTGGGAACAAGTCATCCTTCCTTCAGAAGTGGGGAGTCCAAACTGATGAGGACACACAAGCCAGGGGGCAGAGAAAGGAGATGGGGTGGGTGGGTAGACTTGGGCAAGGCCAACAGAGGGCATTAAGTCCTAAACTTCCCAAATGCTACACTTGCAAAATAAAATGCATGTATGGTTCAAATATGGTAGAGAGATGTCTGGTTAGTTCCACTGGTAAGTATAAGTTCATGAAGACCTAGGCAGCTCTCTCCTTGATGATCTGCCTGGCTTTCTTATCTGACTCCACCATAGAGTAAAACCAGAAGTAAAAAGGACCTGTCACCCCCTCCGATTTCCCAGCTTTGGCAGGCAGATATTGGACCACAGTCCTATTGACATTCCTGTGTTCTCCTGCTCCGCAAAACTTGGTAGGGTGGTAAAGATAATGAGCTGATGCGTGTAAGCAGGTCAGAAGCCACATGCTTACAAATGTGAAATGCCAGCAACACCATCATCACCATCTTGACGAGACCACCTAAAAAATTCACCAGGACTCCAACTACAAACAGCCAAAAGGCCACCGCAAGAGTCAGATTAAAACCATGAAGTCGAGATGTCTCCTTACAGGCCATCATTACCAGCAACTAAAAATGACTCTCATTAGAATATATTTATCTTCCTCATATTGGCATAAGCTTTCATCAAATTAAAGTCTTTGCTGCTAAACCAATGCCCATTAGCACTAAGTTTGAGACATGAATATTGAATTTTTACCATTCTTTTTTAAATACTCTGTCTTATTCTTTCTTATTAAATAAGCAATAAAAATCTAACTTCTAATTACCAAGTATTTAATTTCAATTACTGCAAATGCAGAATATATTCCCATGGCAATTAAAAGTAAGGTTTTACAAAAGGCTGTTTATCAGACCCTAGCAAACTAGATGCATTCAATTTGGAATTCTATGCTCCCTACTGTAAGCACAGACTGATACTAGGCATTTCATCTTGGACCACATTCAGCCCATTCAGCTTGGAGGGGAAGGGGTCATGTGGCCCCATGAATTTTCCATAACTGGGATGTTTTTTCCTTACTTTGAAAATTAGGAGTTCAAGTGTAAATAGCATTAGTTTCCCAAAGCAAAGCCACAGATACAAAGTAGATAAAATAACTTATGACAACACACAGTAATTGGAAATTCAGATAATTTTAATGTCCCACATAAAGATATTGATAAAAATAGCACAACTCTCTTTCTAGCCTCAGGATAACTTTTGATTTCCATGCAAACAGTGACCTTAGAGTTCAAACCAATATGTGAGAACAACTGGGTATATGTGCAAGTCTGGATTTAACTAAAATCGAATTAGACAGGGAATGGATACCCAGACTCCTAACTCTAAGCATGCTTTTCAATGATCATAAAAATTTGTCATGTTTTTAACAAAGAAAAATTTTAATTTTAATACTGTAAAACTATATGGACAATATGTATAAGTTGACTCATACAGTCAGTGTGAAAATTAAATAGAAACATAAATACATAACATACCAAAAATATTAGGGTCAGATATAAACTCAGTGGAGAGATTCCTTGTGGTAGAACTAAAATGAGCACAACAATAGACTGTGTTGAGTAGTTGTGCCCAAGAGGTCAAAAGAGCCATGAAGAGGCACCTGGGTGGCTCAGCTATTTGAGCATTCAGCTTTTGAGTTCGGTCAGGTCATGATCCCAGGGTCATGGGATTGAGCCCCGCATCGTGAAGCCTTCGTGTGAAGCCTACTTGATATTCTCTCTCTCCCTCTTCCCCTCCCCATCTGGTGCATGTGTGTGCTTGCTTGCTTGCTCCCACTCTCTCACTCTCTCTGTCAAAAAAGAAAAAAAAGGCAATGAAATGCAAACTAGAATGGCGCCACTAAGTAGCAACTTAAATCTGTAATCCAACCTTTTTGAGTTACCCTATTGTTTTCTGGAAACAAACAAAAGGCTCATAGGACCATCAGGGTTAAAGCCATATGTTCTTACAGGCTGATGCCACACTGTCATTAATCTAAAAACAAATTCCACATGTGAAATCATCGCAGATGACTATTTTCACACATAAGACCTTCATATATGATTGCTTACAATTAGGACAGAATTACAAGTTGGTAAACGTGAACAGAATCTTTAGAATTCTGGCATTTAGGAATCCAAGGTAGGAGGGCTATCCACGCCTTCATGGCCCTCCCCAACAGACATGGGTTGCCTTTCCTAAATCCTGATTCTATACTCAACATCAACAGGCAGACCTGGATCATTCCCACAAGACAGAAGTGAAAGCAACCAACACACACACACACACACACACACACACACACACACACACACACAGCATTTCAGGGATAGGAAATTTATTACAATAATAAGAATCTTAATGACACCAAATTTGTGTCCACAGACAAGATAGTCAAGAGGATATTGCACCAACAAAGTCTATGAGAATAAAATGAAGAAAGGGTAATCAGAGAACAAGGGTTCTTGGAGATTAAACACAGCAGTCAAACCTCTGATTAAAATGAGTAGGCTGAAACCCATATCATGTTTCCTTTTGGGATTGGGAATAAAAAGAGCATGGAAGGTGATCCTCTTCTTCTATTACAATCCCTTCTCCTTGTACTGAGTTTTAGGGCCAGATATATGAGTGAAAATAATAAAATTGACTTTTGAAGAAGAAGTTAAAGACTGCTAAAGAATTTTGTGATTTGGCTTCTGTCTGCCTGCGGTCTTTAACTGAATTTGATTTTGGAAATGTCAGTGCCCTTGAGCTCAAGATCGCTAGCTGTCATTGAACAAGCTGGGTTTGTCACTTGATGCAGAGGAGAATGCCCATCATGGGGAACTAAGAGGCATTTCAGTAAGCAGGTGTCAGAAAGAAATGGTACTGGGCTCTTGTTGGATAAGTTTGAGGATGTTCTAGGTTGGGTATTATCAGAAGGCAGGGGTAATTTTATGATCAAATAATCTCATCTATGGGCGTGAGCAGGCCCAAAGTTGTAACTGTTTGTAAGGAAGCACCAGCCATACATTTAGTGAGAGAAGGAGGTGTCTGGTATTTTGTTGTTTGTGCGGTAGCCCCATTTGAAATGGACAGACAGTCTGGAGGCTGTCTATGCCCCACAGGAGAACAATATGGCTTCGTTTAAAGCATCAAATCAGTTTGTAAGGACTTTGAAGTATAGCTTGGAGATCATAACCCAATGTCCTAAACTGCTTTTTTTTTTCTTTCTTTGAAGAAAATCAAAAAGGGTACAACTGATAAGGGTTATCTGTAGCTTGTAATTTTGATACACAGGAATCAGGCTAGTATGTGAGTTTTCCCTCAAGAAACTATGGTTTCCTTAGAGATCAGATACCAAATCTTAATCCTATGTGTATACCCAGTCAACTCAGTTAGGTCAAGGTCTTTACTCTCCCCAAAGAGGTTAAGGAACCTGCCTCACATCCCCTGGCTATCATCTGCCAGAGTCGGGATTACAACTGGAGTTTGAACAAGTGCCTCTTGGTGCTATGCTGCAATTGTCTGCAAGTGACATCCCAGAACGATGGAGGCCTCATTGGGGAGAAGGTCATGTGGCAGAGTTTCCAATTTGTTCTATCAGATGCCTTTCCCATGGATCTTCTCCTTTGCTCACCACATATGTGGGGTGATCAGACTCTGAGGATTTAGTCCTGTGGTTTTAGACCTAAGGGATTCCTAAAGAAGATTAAAGCATGAACTGCCAATTTCATTTGATAGGGGAACAATTTCATTTGTTCTTAGGCTAGGGGAGCAGATGTTTCCAAAGTTACTGCCAAAATGTTCAGCTGGGAGAAAACACCAGAGGTATAGCAGAAGACATGACAGATGTCCATACAATACCAGGGGCAGAGGGATGGCAGTGATGAGGGCCCACTCTTGAGGGCTGGTGCCAGCAATCACCATCACAGAGAACATCAAGTACCATAAATGCAGGGGTTCCTTAATCTTGTGCCATTAAGTCCACATTTATCTCACCACAGAATGCACCAGTCAAAACTTTACTGGACTGTATTAGTATTCATGAGACCAATGTACATTAGTGGATGCCCATCGTGGATGGTGTGTGAGTGATGGATGAGGTTTGCAAATAAATACCCTCAGCCACAAAGAGCTCTGAATGCATAAAAGGCTACTAGTGTTGCTATCACATAACCTGTGTTCCTATCCCAAATACTGGACAGTCTTGGGAAAATTACTTAAAGTTTCAAGTCCACAATTTTATCATTTATAAAATAGGAGGAAATCAGGGCACCTCAGTCAGTTGAATGTCTGACTCTTGATTCTAGCTCAGGTCATGATCCCAGAGTCGTGGGATTAAACCCTGCATCAGGCTCTGCACATAGTGAAATACTCTCCTCCATACTCTAATATAAATTTAAAACTTTTTGTAAATAGGAGAGGGGCACCTGGGTGGCTCAGTTAGTTAAGCATTCAACTTCAGCTCAGGTCATGATCTCACAGTCCATGCATGAAGTCAAGCCTTGTGTCAGGCTCTGTGCTGACAGCTCAGAGCCTGGAGCCTCTTTCAGATTCTGTGTCTCCCTCTCTGCCCCTCCCTCTCTCACATTCTGTCTCTCTTTCTCAAAAATAAATAAACATTAAAATAAATAAATTTTAAAAATAGGAGAAAGTTAATAGCCTCTGCAGAGGGTTGTTGGGAGGATTAAATGAAATAGGCATAAAAAGTTCTCAGCCCTTAGTGTAGTACTCAGTGAATACTATTATTGTTTGGAACAAACTTCTTTACTGTGATAGGTATTTAATTAGAGACAGCTTGAATATGCCACTAACAATGTATAATGTAGAGAAATAAAAAATCATGCACCCAAAGTCTATCCACAAAAATGGTACATAATAATTTCCTCAAAGACCACTTTGAACCATTAAACAAAAATTCTCCAAGCCCATAGAAGGCAGAACAATGGCTCCCCAAGGATGTCCACTTTACAATCCTTGGAACCTGAAAATGCATTCTCTTATACAGTTAAAGGGAATGTGAGATATTATTGAGGGTACGGGCCTTGAAATGGAGAGATCACTTTGGATCACGTAGCTGTGTCCAGCGTAATCACACAGGGCCTCATAAGTCAGACACAGAAAACCAGTCAGTGATTCCATGTGCGAGAAGACTGGATGGGCCATTGTGGAGGTGGGGAATGTGGGCTCTAGAAACAGGAAAGGGGGTCTCCCCTAGACCTTCCAGGAAGGAACACAGGTCCGCCTACTCCATTACAGCCCAGGGAGACCTTCATCACACTTCTACAAGGTAATTTTGTTTTGTTTTAAGCCACTGCCTGTGGCTTGTTATAGCAGCAATAAGAAATTGATACAACATCTCTCAGCTTTATTAAATCATCTTTGCAAAATGACTAAGGGACATTTAGTATATGCGAGGCAAACCTGCTAACAGGAAAACCTGATAGCTGTTTACTGAAGATTCTGCCTGGTCTATTACGCATCTACATCAAGTGTACCAAGTTCATTACAGAAATGTGAATCATAGAGCATCACACCAGAATGGCCACTGCAAAACATCTAATACAAACTCTTCTCTCTGTGCTTGAGAAAATCCTGGAGTTTGACAGAGTCGGCAAGTAGCTGACAAATAGGCACCAGAAAATGCAGTGAGAAAATAATATGAAAAGATTCCAGAGGAGGGCTGAGAGGAAAAAACAGATATGGTTCCCACAGAAAATAGCGGCATACGTAAAGACTGGCTTCAGGACTTGAGACATCCTTTTGTACCCCCACTTCCTTCTTCACAGTGGGCTTTAGAGTTTGTTGTAACTTTTGCAAGACTGAAAAAATCTGAATCTCCATGCCCCCAACATCTTCACCCTTTCTGATTACTTCCATACTTCATCATTACTTAGCTGAAGGTAATTTTCTCTATTAAAATAGAAGTAATCGTAGGAGCATGAGTACACTCACTGTTTTATTATTTATAGTGAGATATAAATAAGGTTCTCAATTCCAGAGAGCCAGTTCCGCCACTCTGTCCAGAGCTAACTTTCATAAAACTTAAAAAAAAACTTTTAATAAGCTTCCAAATATAAAGGGACAATTTTTACAGTAAGGTCTTATTGACACAAATAGAGTGGGGCACTTGGGACCTCTGCTTATTTGTAAGCTTTCATACCCAAGTTCACGATGACTATTTCTTTCCATGAAATGAGACAGAGGTTTCCTGTTTGCAAATAGATACTTACTTCCCCATTAATGGGCATAAATTATAACTTTGCTAGATTATTGATGAAAATATAATTCAGTCAATATGAATCCAAAAGCCTTATTTAGAAATCCAAAACCTCCCAACATAATTGTAAGTGCTTTGCCTTAATTTTAAAGTACATCAACATGAATTTACCATAAAATGGAACTATTTGGCTTATAGTGAGGTTAAAATTGTCACAATATTTTTAGGCCATGAATTCGAACACTCTCTAGAGAGATCATCTTGGAATAACGTCAAAACTCAAAACAGGAAATTAACAGGGTCATTAGAGTAGAAAGTGACTTTATATATTTTTATTTTATCCCAAATTTTTCTATCGATACATGAGCTTTCTGAGGCTAAGGCAGGATTCACTTTCTTTGATAAGCATATTTAACTGTCTATACCATGAGTCTAAAATTTATGTTTTTAATCCTCCAGATTTTCATTCAGATTTAATTGGGCATTTCATAACCAGGAATATTTCTCTAACTACTAAGAAAACTAAGATTTATAAGATGCCTTTATATTTTTAGGAAAAAGGACAGAAGAATAAAAGCCACTAAGACAGACAACTCTTAAAGATTATGAATATTTCCTTTCTTTTTCCATCACTTGCTGAAAAAATTTAATTTTTCCTTACCAAAGACATACTTTGGTACAAGTGAGCCATGCTGATTAATGGGGACAAGATAAACTCTACACTAAAAATAATAGGGATTTTCCAAGCGAGCATCGGAAAATCTAGACTTTCAAACTACTGAGGCATGATGGGGTTTTTTTTTTGTATTCAGAGCTGAGAAAGAAATGAAAACATCTTCTAAGGCTAACTAACTATTCATTGGCCACCATAACCTCTATTCAACTTGAAGAGATGGCTTAGCATTTCACGTGATTTTCTTTCTATTTTATCTAAACTGTAAGAGCCATACTTTCAGTTACTAAGAGACCAGGTTCCAAAATAATGTGAGGCTTAACATTCAGAACTGATATGCTGCCATTACTCCCTTCAATTAACCTAGCTTATCTACGCAAGGATGTTTTCACTCCATGGCAAGCTAACACATATATAAGCACAACAGATGTATTTATTTACTACAGATAAACTAGAATATTCTGCAGAGAACATGAGAACAATAGTAGGCTGCAGAGGGCAATGACAGGAGTCAGATCTGTGTTCTAATCCAGATGCTGCCTTTAGGCAAGTTTCTTTACTTTCCTGAGCCTTGAAAACTGATGCTAATAATAATACTAATCTCATGAGGTTAGTGTAAAAACTATAGAGAAAAAAATCATGCAAAAGCTTTCTGTAATGATGATAAACAGAATTAGGATCATTTATAATGCTTTCTTGAGAACTTAAGGTACTATAGAAACTTGCTGAGTACAAACATCACTTTTATTTTTACTGGCTTTTCAAGAAGTCAGAGATTAAATTATTTCATATTGTAAAATTGAAATTGCATTGGACTATACTGATCTGAGGGTTTCTTTTGTGAAGTTTACCCTTAAAGGTTACTTACTCTGAACAAGAAGTTATTCCAACTTTGTCTGTGTTTTGATTTTTCCCCAAAATCCTATTATACCCACTTCTCTTTGCTCTGTTAACCTTTGGATGGCTTTTGGCCAAAAGCTATAAAACACTGACCTAAAAATTGCTGCTTTACTCTTAACTGCATCCCGAAATAGTTTTAATGGACCTTATGATCTCAAAGTATCTCAGGGTTGGAAGAGATCTCTACTGCCATCTGAAAGCACTTGCCTTCCTGTGATCCCACTCCCATATCGGTTGCACTAAGTGCTCACAGAGCTGTAGTGAAAATTCTCCAGGGATCAAGGCATCGCTACCTCAAGAGGCGGATGACGGGCAGACAGCCACCAAAGCCAGAGCAGTTGTGGAGAAGAGACGGAGTATCTCCATAGAAAGAAAAAGATGTTCCTGACTCATTTCTGAATACAGACCTGGAATCACATCTAAGAGAATAACTTGAAAACCAGCCACAGCTCATCTTGACTCCCCTGAGAGCTGTTATATGTTTCATTTAAGGAATCAATAAGGTACCTTATGTGAGCAGAGTGCTCGAACAGTGATATCAAGAACTGGTTCTGCTTCAGTAAAGCAATACCTCCAGCAGAACTCTGTCTTAGCTCCTTCATCTGTCAAAGTGCAGACAAGAACACTAGCTATTTGCTGATGGAAGAAAATGGCAGGACACTGTCCACGTAAAGTACTTAGCACACAGTACCAGACCATAGTAACAAATGGTGGTAAACAGTGGAAGTAATGCCTATGTGATACCTAGAAACAAGCCCAGCACAAAGCACACATTCCAATGTCATTAAGGTCATTTGTCACCTTATCTAAGACCTCAGTTACTGCCTGCCGAAAACCACAGCTTGATGAGTACTGACACACTAAGAAAAGGGTAATTGGCTAAAACACTGATACAGGACAGAAATACACACCATGAAGACCTTCTGGGTCAGAAGGAGAATTTCACTACCCCAAGAAACAGAAGTATCAGGGGGCCCATGGCACAAGCAGACCCATGACTTGCTCTACTGCGGCATTAAAGACCACACGCTTCACTTGAATAGTCCAGACTGTCTGTAATCCAGACATGGGGCAATCCAAATTGGCAAATTTCCATGAAGTCCATCTTTGTCCACTACAACACAGAAATACTACTTCTTCGCAAGGGGCCCCATTATAATAGGGAGCAGGACAAGTGGTCCCATACAGGTGAATGAAAAACAGAACTCACCTGTCAAGGCTGCCTCTCCACTACCTGTCATCTACCCACTGGCTTCTTCACATGACCTCACAGCCTCCCTCGATTGCTACCTCACTTCTTCAATAACCTCCTCCCCAATTCTCCAGCCTCCCGCCTCCACTCACCCTCCACCAAGATGCCAGATGGTAGAGCACTCTTCCTCAGGTATCAATTCCACCATGCTACTGCCTTGCTTAGAAATCCCTCCAAGTTCCACATTGCTCGTCTTACCCAGATCTCACCTCATAGATCTGGCCTTCCAGCTTCTCTTCCATTTCCTCCCACTGGCCTGTTAACTATTTGAATTCCTCCACCTGCAGGGATTTCAATAGACTTGCTTCTGACCTTTAACCCCATTAACTCAGGGGTTTGTGCTTCCCTTATTCCAAAGCTAGCTCAGAATTCAATTCCTGAAGTTAACTTTTTACCGTCTGCTCTTTCACCACGGGCTTCTCTGTTTTCCGTCTGTGTTGTATTAACACCACCTCCTTTTAAGTTGCTTTGACTGGCTTTCATTTTTATGAGGAACGAACACTGTTTACCCTCAACTTTCTGGAATGCCCTTTCAAGACTAGCCCGTGTGCTTCATTTTATATTCAAGCCCAGCAAACCGTGGCTTGAGCGACTGAAGTCTATTCACTCTTAGGAGTGTTTATATGACACTGTCCTTCTTCTGAGTGAAACAAAAGTCATTCCAGCATCTTCTGTTTGGTTTCTCTTCGCAGGAGGCAGGGAATATATGTGAAATATCTCCAAAGGGCAGAGTGCCTGTATGCCCTGCCGATCTATTGTAGGATGATGCTTCATGCTGAGATAGCATTTCACCATTCACGAGCTGCCCTTATGTTGTTATTGAATTTGATCCTCGAATGAATGAAGCAAATCAGCTACCGCTCCCTGTTAGCTCTCCATGGCAGAGAGGAGTAAGACTCCAGATCTTTTGAGCACAGTTCCAGTACCCTTCTTCCGCTGCCACCCAGCAGTGAGGCTCCAGCCTTGAAATGCACTCAGCCCCCTTTGGTTCAACAGCCTGGCTTTGTGCCATTACCCACACAACCCTTCTCAGTGGGTGCAATGATCCTAATCCTTAAGAGAGAATTTTGATAGTTCTTCATTATTGTTACAAGTTGATGTCACACATTAATGTATAGAATCTGTCTCTTGTACCCCACCTTTCCCAAATGTTGCTAGAAATAAGTCACAATAATGTCGTCTCTTCCCTGTCACTGTCCATGCCATCTGCATCTGACAGGAACACCTCTCCCCCTCTCTCCCTCTCTTTCTCTCTCAAATTAGGTTCTTCTTAAACTGTTTTAGAGTAATGTTTATTTTTTTAATTTTTTGTAATCTTTATTTATTTTTGAGAGAGAGAGAGACAGAGTGTGTGCAGAGGAGGCACAGAAGGTGAGGGAGACACAGAATCTGAAGCAGGTTCCAGGCTCCAAACTGTCAATACAGAGCCTAATGTGGAGCTCGGACTCATGAACCATGAGATCACGACCTGAGCCAAAGTGGGATGCTTTACCCGACAGAGCCCCGCAGGCACCTCTAAAAGCAATGTTTATTCTAACAGCTCCAATTTTTTCAATCTGTGCTCCTCTGTACTTTGCACATAGGACATCAGTAAACACTCATTAAAAATGAATCAAAATAAATATTCAAGTAAGTTTTACTTTCCATTAGCCCTGTAGTTACAAACACATTTTCTGAAGAAAATACCACTTTGTTGGTAAATTCTTCAATTCTGAATGTAACTGCCCACCTCGCTGGGCTCTAAGTCATTTGTGGAAACCAACAAAATGCTTGATTACTAGCTTTTATAACTCCTCAATCCACTTCTGTTACTATCCAACTAGAAAGAGTAAACCAGCCAGAAAAGAACCAACCAGCAAACCATGGATCTGCTGCCTCCTCCTCTCACAAAAATCAGAACATGTTCTAGTTTCATGGTCACCCAGGATACCAGTTGTGTCCGTCTTAGATGCTGGCCTCTGTCTGATTTTGTTCTGTTCCTTTTCCACGTCTTGGGGCCACTAAAAAATAGCTGAAAAGGGCCATTTACATTCCTCTTACCCCTCCAGGACCCCTCCCTGTCCCATATGCACACACCCACATTCACATGAACACACCCACACTCACATGCACACACATGTGTACACATGTGTGTGTATACACATGTACACACCTGCACACACATGCACGCACACACAAGCACAGATGCACACAAGTGCATGCACACACATGTGCACACACAGATGCACACAAGTGCACACACAGACACACTGGCAGCAGCCAGTCAATCGCCACAGCTGAAGAGCCGCAGACAGCCTCTCGAGGAAATCCTAGCACTGCTATGCCCCACTTGGTAAAATCCACATGGCTGCTTCTATTCTTTACTGCCCGGAATGAAGCCATCTCCCCTCGGCCTAAAAACCTCACACAAAGGCATCTTCAATTTCCCGGTGCTCCTAACCTAAATCATGTCACGCGGGAGCAAGGTGGCATCAAATGAACTTTGACGACAGTACACCCTTCATAGGGAAAGACAGAAAGCCAGCTGAATAATGGAGGCGAGGCCGGACACTGGAGGATGTGACATTAGAGACGACTGGGAGCCAAGTCTGGGGCAAGGTGGGGGATGGTGTGGGGTACACCCCCCAGGGGAAGCCTGCGGGGCACCTGCACGTCCAGCACCGCACCCCCACCGCAGACAGCCTGGTCCCTTCTCCCTGTGCACAGCTCCTACATGCCCACCGTCCGCCGCGACGGAAATAGCCACTTTCAATGGAACTGAGTTATGTTTGGCAAAAACGACATTCTTTTATTGAGGCTTTTGGGTTTCTTCTTCTTTTTTTAGGGTTCTGAAATAGAATGTTCAAAATATTCCTACTGCTGGGGCTGGCTTATGCCTAACACAGTTTCTTTCTACTTATAAGATGCTAATGTAATGTGACTATGCAAATTGCAACTTTTAATTGTTTTGTATTTGAAATGGGATCTCCCTCTTAAAATCCAACTGCTCTCTCTGTGTGAATAAGGATTTTAAAAAAACGTGTAACCAAAGGTTTTTACTTGATCTTTCTCTCCCTTAAGGGCCCAAAACATTAAGGGAGGCAGTCAGGAAGTGGGAGAGAAGACAGAAGCCATCTCTGGTTGCTTTCACAGTCCATGCCCTGCCTAGCACACCTCAAGTCCCGACTCCTAATGGAGATACTTCAAAGGAACAGAAAGGCGTACAAATGTGGTGGAAACTGCACTCGCCTGAAGCATCAGAAAACCTAGTTCCTTTCCAGAGTGGCACCGCCCACTAACTGAACATCTCTGAGCTGGTCCCCCACTCTCTTTGGGCGTCACTCAAAGTGCGGGACTCGGTACCCAGGCTGTTTTACTGCAAAGCCCAACATTCCGAACTCCCCTTTGCCCTGCATATCATAATTTACATTATGAAAAGCAAAGCCTATGAGTGCCTGGTAGTTTATGAGAAAAACAGGACGTTGGCACAGAGGTCGAAAACCATTGTTCCGTGGCGCCAATTAATAAGGGACTTTGGTAGCCGTTGAATCAAAATGAAGCTCTCCTACTGCCAAGTTGAGCCCCATGGAGCTTTTGCCATTTTTGATTCCAATTTCTGCTGAATACGACCTGCTATATATTAAATGACACCATAATATGCTGACAGTATTTTAAAAAATCAATTTATGTACCATGTCGACCCAAATTTGGAAAATGGAGACTACTTAAGCTGGTTGACACCAGAGACACACTACTGGAGACATACACGTCTATGCACAAACTAAAGAAGGATTGCAAACTTGAAATGCTGCATTTAGTTCTCTAATTCCTCCCTGTTCCAATTTTTCTCATATACAATGAAAATTCAATATCCTAACAAAACATGCCAGTCAGGCACTTTAATCACCCAATGCATTTCCATCATGCATTCAGCTCTGGCTCAAGCCTCAGAGGTTACAGTGGTTTTGTACAATGTAACCAGCAGCATTTCTGGCAATTGTCCTTATAGCAGAAAAGAAAACGTATCAGGCTGGTGCTACATGATCATATATGATCATACATCCATGTAGACGTACACACACCACGCACCTTCCTTCGGAGTGGAAGATCTATGATTGTATCATTAATATCCAGGGTGAAGTTTGGTTACACAGTACTCAAGCACTGGTTTTTTAGGAAGCCAGTAAATGTTTTAATTTTTTTATATTTACTTATTATTGAGAGAGAAATCACAAGTGGGAGAAAGGCAGAGAGAGAGAGAGGGAGACACAGAATCAGAAGGAGGCTCCAGGCTCTGAGCTGTCAGCACAGATTCTGATGTGGGGCTCGAACCCATGAGTTGTGAGATCATAACCTGAGCTGAAGTCGGACGTTTAACCCGCTGAGCCACCCAGGCACCTGCCAGTAAATGTTTTAAAAGTATCAAATGTAAGAAGTCTAGCACTGACCACTGTGACCCATGGCCAGTGCCCTTCACCCCAGAAAGGTAAGTAAGATGTGACCAATTCCTATATGGGAAAGCCTCTTTACTGGTATGCTACAAAAACAAAACAAAACACATATACAACTCTACTGAGCCTATTTCCTGCCTCCACTCCATCCTCCATCCATAAAACAATGCTTTCAGCACAAACTCAAACCACAATTCAGTTGGCTCTGCAGGGGGCATATTGCCACCTTGCAAGAAAAAAATAACACCCTTGCCTCTCCTCCTTGGTATGCAGTGTAGCTTTACACGAAAGAGCTTCAGACCAGGAGGGGGGAAAACCAAACTAGACTCTGCCACAGGCTCTGTAAATCCTCTGCCTTTGTTTAAAAACCAGAACCCTCTGACCTTGTTTCCCCATGCTCTGCCTCCACAGAGAGATGTTTACAGAGGCAAACTTCTCTTCAAACAATACATATCAAAGAATGTATGGAGCAGTGGAGAGCCATAGACATGCACAACATGACTGGACTGCAGCTCATGTTCGGAACGCTCCGCACCCTACAGCTGGCCCAACCTTGAAGTCTCATCCACCAACTTAGGATCGGTCAAAGAGCACTACAGACCGACCCTCCTGCATCAATCATTTGTCTGTCTCTATTCCAACAGCTCCAGGCAAAGACTCCATGAGCTTTCCCTACCTCATCTCACCCTCTGAGACACCCCACCAAACCTCAGACCACCCTACCAACAGCTGCCCTATAATCTCCCCCACCCCAAATCAATAGTGTAATCGCCTTATCCAAAACTACTCAGTGGTTCTTCATCAGGCTGTAAATTCTTAGTGACCTACAAGCCCCTCCACACTGGGCTCAGCTCTGTTCCCAAATCCCTCCAATCCTCACCCTCACCAATCCTGTATGTGGACACAACAGAAAGAGTCAAGATTATATTTATGACTCCCCAAAGCACCTTGAAGCTTTAAATCCACCAGGGGAGTGATAAATTTTCCCTTCTCCATACACCTTCCCAAATACGGTCAGAGGTTCACATACGATTACCACGACAGTCCACCTTTCCCACCGGCGCTGCCTGTCCCCACGCCAAAGTCGTCCCCATGTCTTGCGAGGATCCCGCAGTGGGGCTCCCGGCCTCCAGCCCTGTCTGCCTTCCCACCGTTCACTCCCCACTTAGCCCACAGAATGATCTAGTTTATTTTTTTAGTAGCTTTATTTATGCAAAACCGATATGCAACTAAACTGTGCCTATTTAAAGTATGTAATATACAAAATACACAATTTGATGTTTTGACATATAGAACACGCCTGAGAAAGCATGGTCACAAACAAGGGAATGAGCACAGGTGCCCCCACCGCCTTCTCATGACACCTAGCGTCCCTCCCTCCACCCTCAGCGGCCACTGATTGGTTCCACATCCCCACCGCTTGCAGTTTCTGGCATTTAATTGCAGTAAAAAGTGGACTGATACAATATACTCTCTTTTGTGTCTGACTTCTTCCTCAGCCTATTTTGAGCTGCATTCATGCTCTAATGGATGCCAACAGTTTACCACTCCCTGTTGCCGACTAGCACTCCACGGTACAAAATACACCCTAGGTTTTTTTTTTTCCATTCCCCTGTGGGTGATCTTCAGATGGTTTCCAGTGTCCACCTTGCATAAATGAAGATTCTCTGAACATTAACATGCAAATCTTAGCATAGACATCTGTTTTATATTTCGTGGGTAATCACTAGGAGTAGAATGGGTGGATCATATGGTGGATATATGTTTCACATTAAAAAAAAACGTTTTCCAAGTGTTTGTACCATTATGTATTCTCGTCAGCTGTGTATAAGGGTCCCAGTCCCTTCCCCTTGGTGTGGCAGCCACTTAACACTAGCCGTTCTGAGAGATATGTAGCAATGTCACATTACTGTTTTCACTCATACTTCCCTAATAAATAAAGATGTGAGCATTTGTTCGTTTGAGGTTCTTTTTCTATTCTTTTATATATATTCCTGAGGTTCTATCTAAATTTTATATTCTTTTTATATTAATACATCCTTAATCAAATATATTATTTAGAAATACACTCTCCCAGGGGCACCTCGGTGGCTCAGTTAAGCATCTGACTCATGATCATGAGATGATGGCTCAGGACATGATCTCACAGCTTGTGGGTTCAAGCCCTGCAGGGGGCTCTGTGCTGACAGTGTAGAGCCTGCTTGGGATTCTCTTCCTCCCTCTCACTCTGCCCCTCCCCTGCTCATGCTCTCTCTCCTCTCAAAATAAACATTTAGAAACACATTCTCCCTATTACATCCCTGTTTATTCTCTTTTAAAGGCCCACAATTTTAATGTAAAAGCCTTACTATCATCTTGAAGAAATCTTTACCTGCTCCAACCCAAGGGCACAAGGATTTTATTATCTTACATGTTCTATAAGTTTTATAGTTTTAGGATTTATAATTAGGGCAGTGGTCCATTTTTAGTGTTTTTTTTTAATATATGAGGAATGGGTCATATTTTTGCAGATGGGTATCCAATTGGGATCTCTCTCTCTCTGTGGTGGTGGAAGCAAACTTTGACCATCTTGCTTTATAATAAGTCTTAAGATAACATTGGTCTTCCAATGTTTTTCTTTTTAAAAGTTGTTTTGCCAATTCTGAGGCGCACATACACCTTAAATTCAGTTCAGCAATTGTATCTAAAAACGCCTCTTGGAATTTTTATCGGGACTGGCTTGGAACAATAGGTCAATGTGTGGATAACAGACAACAATATTAGAACAGCCCAGGAGTGCAGTACATACCTCTCCGTTTAGTCTTCCATCCATCTCACCAGTGGTGTGTAGTTTTTAGCTAACAGGTCTTTCACATCGTATGTTGGAGGTATTCCTAAGTATTTCAGTATTTCATATTTTTATGGTATTGTACACAGTATTTATTTCACTTTCTGATAACATATTTAGAAACATATTTTGTGTGCTGATGTTGTCTCCTGTACCTTGGTTGATTTACTTCTTAGTTCTACCAGCTTTTCTGTAGATTCTATCACATTTTCTACATAGATGATAATATCACCCACAGCTAATGCCATTTATACATCATCTTCTCCAACACGGAGCTCTTTTTTCCCCTTGAGTTGTTGCACTGATTAGAAACTCAGTGTAACGTACAAACCCCAGGACACAGGAGTGAAGATAGAAGGAATCCATCTTGCTCCTGATCACAGGAGGAAAACCTGGGAAGCATTTCCTCCTTTTTGGAAGAATCTGAACAGAATCTGCATGAGTTCTTCCTTGACTGTTTGGCAGAATGCACGAGTGAAGCCCTCCAGGCCTGTAATTGTCTTTAGGGGGAGGTTTTTAACTACAAATTTAATTTCTTTGACAGATGGGCTACAGTTCACGGTGTCTGTTTCTTCTTAAGAGAGCTTTGGTGGTATGTGTCTTTCAAGCAATGTGTTCATTCCATGTAAGTAAGCTGTTAAGATTTATTGGCATCAAATTGTTCAAAAACCTCCTTATTATCCTCTTAGTATCTGTAGAGTCCATAGGATGTCTATCTCATTCCTGACAAAGTCTCTCCCTCTCCCTTCCAGATTAGATCTACCTTGACATTCATCAGTTTCATTGATGTTACCAAAGAACCAACTTTGGGCTCCGATGATTTTTTTTCCAATTGTTCTACTGTTCTCTATTTCACTGATTTCTAATTTTTTGTTTGCTCTCTTCTACTTACTTTGGGTTTAGTTTTCTCTAAATTTTGTTTCCTGATCTAAAAGAATAATCCTTTTAAACATGCAAACCAGAAACCAGGTCCCACTACACAATCCCAATACTTGCTATTGTACTGTAGAAACACACAGGCGCCTTACTTGGCCTCACAGAAGAGAGGGTCTCACTATCTCTTGGACGTTATCTCCTAGTGCCTCCCCACTCACCCACCGTGCTCAGACTTCCTGCACACCAAACATGCTCCTGCCTATGGGCCTTTGCACTTGCTCTTTCTTCTCCTGTGTTCTTCCTGACAACTCTTTTCTCAGATCTTTGCATGTTCAGTGCAATTTCCGATCTGACAGAACCTATTCTAAAGAGGCCTTTCCAGACCCTCCAGTCTAAAGTGGCCCACCACCTCGCCATCCTCAGTCACAATTACGGCACCCTCCAAAACGTTTACTCCCTCAATTTAGGTGCTTGCGTTGTTTCTGTTTCTATCCCTCTGGCTTCTGTCGGCTCACTGAAAGCTAAGACACTTGTTGTGTGCTTGTGTGCTTCACACTATGCCTATTGTGAAGCACACAGTAGGTGCTCAGTAAACACCTGGTTAGTGAATGAATACCCAGGCACCAACAAAATAAGCTCTCCCTTGTTACCATGAAGGTTTGTTACCAGGGTAACATTTCAGTGACATATTCCAACTGTAACTAAAACTCTTTTTTTCCATCTCCTGGTTTCACTCTCTGCATTCTCTAGAGATAGCAAGGGCCTTCCCTGTAGACTCAAGCCTGTTTTATGGCTGGCCCCAGAGTCGGGCTTTAGTCACTGTTTCTGCTACTGGGAAAAAAAAAAAAAAAAGGCAAAGACCTAAGTAAATAAAAGCCCAACTGACAAAGGAGAACTCTCCTTCTCCAGAAAGGTGGCAATTTCTTAAGAAATCTCTTGTCCATAAAGCTGGGCTAAGATGTAATTCCAAGCTAAAATTTCACAAGGGTGTTTTTTAGAATTTCCCAGCCCGAAAAAAGGCTCAGCCATGTAAAGGTGTGTGCATGAGTTTCTGGCTGAACCACCCTGTTGCGAACGATGGGCTTTCCCACATTGTCGCACGAATCTCTTCACAATTTCCAATCACACCAACATCTACTGAGAATTGACTGTTGGTGCCAGGTACGGAACCACGTGTTTAAACTGGGCTAGCTAATTTAATCTCAACAATTTTGTGGCACGTGTAGTACTACTGTTGTCATTTCACCACAGGGACACTGAAGCTCGGAGAAGTTTAATAACAAGTCCAAAATCCAATCTGTGTTTAACCTTGGCAGGGTGAGGACACAATCCAGGGATCGGAATTCAACATCCTCTCTTCACACTACTTTCCTTCACATCCTTTCCTAGAGTAGACATCTTTTGGGGGGATAGGACACGGACTTGCTCCCTATTTTTCCATCATGTCTCTTAGGAAGTAGAAATTCAGTTAAGAGGCGCCTGAGTGGCTCAGTCGGTCAAGCGTCTGACTTTGGCTCAGGTCATGATCTCACGGTTTGTGGGTCCGAGCCCCGCATCAGGATCTGTGCTGACCGCTCGCTCAGAGCCTGGAGTCTGTCTTCAGATTCTGTGTCTCCCTCTCCCTTTCTGATCCTCCCCTGCTCATGCTGTCTCTCTCTCAAAAATAAATAATAAAAAACCATTTAAATTTGTGTGTGTGTGTATGTGTGTGGGGGGGGCTTAGATCACTTTTTTTTTTAATAGTTTATTGTCAAATTGGTTTCCATATACCCAGTTAGCATTTGGCGCTCTCACCATTTAAAAATTTTTAAAGAAATTCAGTAAAAATTGATTAAACTGAATTGACTGTTACACCAAATAGTATGCTCATAAGTGAGGCTTTAATGTATCTTTCAGATAAGTGGCAGAGAACGCTAAATCTCGTATATCCCTCACCATAGTTGAGTTAATGTTCAGGGCTGTGTCTTCACAAAAACGAAACAAAAACCAAAAAACAAAACTAATCAACACTGTCAATAAAACGACTGACCTAGTGATTATATGTTGGCATATCCAGGAATGATTTAAAAAACCTTTTGTATATAAAATAAAAATAGATTTAAAGTGCCAGTTTGTCCCCAATCTCCAGATATAGGATGACTGTTTCTTGGTCACCAGTGGTGCTTACTTGTTTTTTAATTATGAAAAATTTCCAGTATTATAAAAACTACATAAAATAAGTTGTCCAAGTAGCCGTGAGTCCATTTTAGTAGGCTTAGTCGACACTTTGCAATATTTGACTCAACTCTTTTCTCTCTCTCTGAATCAAAAAAGAATTTGATGTGGCTCAAGGCTCACTTCACATACCAATTTTCTCCTTTCTTCTTCACAAAATGCTCCACGCCTGAGGTTGGAGATCATGCTCACAGAGACTTGTATCACTGTACTGCGTGTATCACTGTCTGTAACCAACAAACAGCATCAATCGGTGTTCGGGGATTTCACATAAAGGGCACCACATTGTACAGAACCTCGAGCAGCATCTGGATTCACTCCACAGTGTTTTTAAATGCATCCATAAATTACCATTGAATACATTTTAATTAAATAAAACACATGTTTGGGGTTTTTGTTTTGTTTTGTTTTTTTGCTTTTTTTCTAAAAAGAAAGAAAAGTGTAGCTTTATTCAGAAGCATCAAAAATCTGTTCCAAAGGCTTTCCGCTTCTTTTCAGGGTCTTAGACTTCTGCTACTCTCTCTCGTCATCATTATTTCTCCAGAAATGCTTTTCAGTTTCATGACTTATTGTAATTTGGGTTTTATTTTTAGCAATGCTATACATGAAGAGGATTTAAAAAGTCGAATAATTCATCCTATAAGGCCTGTTACAAAGACGTTTCTTCCCATTCCAGACCTCCTTATTTCTGCTCCCAAGAATCAAACACTTTTAAAGGTCTTTTCCTTCCATGTACCTAAAATAAGAATCATCTAACATACGGATATTGCCACTTTTTATTTTCAGTTTAGTAATTATCTATTCACTTCGTACTCTGGAAGAAACTGGCTCAGCCCTCATTCCACTTCCTGTCACCTACTCTGTGTGCACACACGTGCACATATGCATGCACATGTGTGCACACGAGCCCTCCTACACACGTGTGTGCACACATGCTCTTTGCACACACTCATGCATATGTGCACACACGTTCTCATGCACACGCATATACATACATGTACATGCTCTTGTGCACATATGCACATGCATGCATACATGCACACAGTGCTCATGTGCACACATGGGTGAGGGAATAGGTGTGTGCACATGCTCACGCACACACACTCACACACATGGTGCACACGTGCCTGCGCACTCACACACACCCTTCCACGTACCTCCTCCCCCCAGCATTCTAAGACACGGTTAGATCAGCGCTGAATGCCTGCATTGCCATGACCATGTAAACACTCTCCACGGCCAGTTTGCCCAGCACATCACCAGTGCCTGTTTTCTGAAGAATGTTTTGTTTTCTGATCGTTAACAGCTGTTGTTTTCAGAGTTCATTTCTTTTTTTAGGTAATTAGTGTTGTTAGGTATGTACCTCAGACTCTCCCCACAGGTATGTAAATCAGTACATTCAGACATGCTAAGGATGCCATCAAGTTCATCTACATAAAATCACACCCAAGGACAGTGGCCTTCCTTCCATGAGGGACAGTTGTCCCATGAGCCTATGTCCTGAGCCTTCATTGCAAGATGTCCCCGCCACCATGACCTGGGACTCCAGCCACCTTCTTCTGTCCTTGGCTCCTTTGCCTTGGGGACTCACTTTCTTGACCTTCTCCCTCTTTTTCTTTGGTGGAGTCCATCCTTCTGAATCTTCCAGAGAAGGAGTGCACCAGGCTAAACTGCGAGACCTCAATGATGTGAAACTACTGTTTCATCGTCACAGTCAGTGGCGATACTACTGAGTAGGGAATTCTGTGTTGTAGGAGCATTTCTCCTTTGAATTTTGAAAGCATTATGCCATGCCTTTTAACTCACAGAAATACAAAATTGTGCTGGTTCCAGATCCTTTGGATAGAAATTTATCCCCTGCTTCCCGCTACTTCCCCAAAGCCCAAGCCTTGCCCAGTATTTTAAAATTTCATAAGCAAATGCCTTCATTCATGGGTCTAATTCCTCACCGTGCTGGGCTCTCCCTGGGCCTTTACAATCTGGATCGGCAAGTCCCCAATTCCAGGGATCCCTCCTCACGGGAATCCCCCCTTCTTCTGTGACACCTCCTGGGTGGATCCTGTCATATTCTTTTTCCTACTTTTCCAATTCTTTGCCATTTGTTCAATTTTCTAGAAGATATATTCTCAATTCCAATCTTAATTGAGCTTTCCACTGTGCTATAATGTTTCTCACTTCACTTCCAAGAGCTGGTCTTGGGCTCTGCCAACTTCTTTTCCCTCTTTCAGCAATTCCTTCTTGTTTCATTCATTTCCTTCTCTGAATTTGTATGCTAGGCAACTATTTCTGTCTCTTCCAAGTAGCTGTTTTGTGTGGCATGTGTGTATGTCTGTGTGCACGTGCACACACTTCACAGTACATGCTTGACTCGAATATGTACACAGTGCATGCCCACTAACTTGTAAGTTCGAGTCCTTCCGAATGCTGATGAGCAGCTCTGTGTGTGAGGATGGGGCTTGTTAATGATGGTCCTCACCACAGGGCCATCTACCCAGGAGGCTTCCTTGCAGAATGTCAACTTCAGTATCATTAGCATTTGTTTCCTCTCGCTGTTCCCACCTCTCTTCAGCTGCTCAAGTAACCCAGAGGAGATGCTTCTCATCTCCTCTCAGCAAGAAGCAGTTCTGGCTACCAAAGTACTGGGAGCTGGGTAGGAGATAAAGACAGGGGCTTAGAATTGGTGCTACACTTCCATTTCATCTCACTGTTTCAGGTCCAGGGTCCCTAACATGAACTCTGCCCCATCTTCCCAAGTCCAAAGACCCTTTATTTTAACCCTTGTAGATAAAAAACATCCAGTCTTCTGCCAGTATGGGGAAGGGGCTGTGGCAATAGTACAGAGGAACTGACCTGTCACAACTCACATGGGCCAATCATCCATACAACATCATGGTGGTCATTAGACAAAGTCATTATTAGAAATTAAATTATATAAGCATACAATAATTACATTAAAATGAAACTACCAAAAAATCCCTCACTTCCTAGTCATCCTACTATCATCCTTGCTCTTGAGGTTATGAACATGCTCTTTCTGCATGGGAAGAACTACATAAGAGTGCCACACTCCCCTCTCTCTGTGTTCAGTGATGTCATGGTGACAGCTTGAAATTGGAAGTGAGAACATTTATACCACAGAAATTGGCAAATGCTACTAACTGCATGTTTTGTTTTGTTTTTTAGTTTTTGGGGTTTTTTTTATTGGGGGGGGTTGGTTTGTTTTGAGAATGGGTCACTAAGCCTCTGGCTGCACACCAGACGGGAAGGTGCCTCTTGCCCCAAAGGCAGGTGCAGATTCTAGCGGCCTTCCTATTTCTTAAGCACATTTTAACCAATTCATCTTTTTAGTCCAACATTTGTGCAGACCCAGGGGTAACAAGTGTTCCTAGTCCTCACGCCTTCTGAAAGCAAACAATGAAAATCCTGTGGCTTCTCAGTTTTCCCCATTTTTACTCTCCTTGGGCCTACTAAATCAGAAGTCTCTCTCCTACCCCTTTCCAGTGCCTGAAATGTTCTCACTTGGGTCCACTCTCCTCTTCTCTCTGTCCTTATGTCATTGAGCATTTAAAAACACTATTGGGGTACCTGAGTGGCTCTGTAAGTGTCTGACTCTTGATTTTAGCTTAGGTCATGATCTCACAGTCATGAGATCAAGTCCCACATCGGGTTCTATGCTGACAGTATGGAGCCTGCTTAAGAGTCTCTCTCTCTCTCTCTCTCTCTCTCTCTCTCCCTCTCCCTCTCCCTCTCCCTCTCCCTCTCCCTCTCCCTCTCCCTCTCCCTCTCTCTACCCATCTTACCCACTCGCACTCATGCTCTCTCTCCAAAATAAAAAGTAAAAACAGTCTCACTGTTGTTTTGGTCAAGAGTGAAAATACATGCCTCTTTTTATCTGGAAATCATGTAATAGAGTTTCAACTGCTGAAAGCAGATTTCAAACTTCTTGAATCAGAGGTCAAGTCACCTGGAGTCTGTCCTTGGAGACGGCATTGGTCTGCTGGATGCGTCATAATAAAATACCATAGACTGGGTGATTTCAACAAGAGAAGTCTCTCTCTCACAGTCCTGGGGGGTTGGAAGTCCAAGATCAAGGTGCCACCATGTGAGTTTCTGGTGAGAGCCCTTCCAGGCTTGTAGATCGCCACCTTCTCTGCGTCCTCCCACATTAGAGAGTAGGGGAGACCAAGAGAGCTCTCTGGGATGTCTTCTATAATAAAATTTATTCTATAATATCCAGCCCAATCTTTACGACCTCATTAACCTTCATTACCATCATACGGACCCTATCTCCAAATACACTCATGTACACTCGTAGGGCGAGGGACGTGGGAATGGCTTCAACATGTGAAGCAGGGGAGGATATGAAGATTCAGTCCATACCAGGAAGGTGGTAGGCCACCTGTCCCCAGCGCCGAGGGAGGCGGGAGAGTCTACAGGACCTCACCAGCACCTACTCCCTTAGCCAAAACCTCTTGCCTACTTGTTGGGTAAAAACCATTTTGTGACTGAAGTCACAGAAAAAAGAGTGAACATACCCAAATGCCTCCACAGCGCCTGGAAGTGTCCCAGGAGCTTGCTGCAGGAGCACCTCGGCCCCAGACTAAGCTCTAGAGAGCACCATTTGTCTGAGGCGACATCTGTCACCACCACACAGTTCTTGGTGATTGTCGCCATCTCCCTGTGCACCTCCTTCTCACCCCATCTGGGTAACAAATGCACTGACCACTTCCTCTCTGAGTCACTTCGCCTCCCATCCCCAAGGAGCAAAGGGTTTCCTTTGAAGGAGAGGTTAGCATAGGGCAGTCACTTTAAGGAATGCGCTTTGCTTGAGAGGAACAAACACAGTAAGGAAGGGCTTCCCCCAGCTGACGGTCCCAGCTGTCCCCGTTGCCGAAATCTTGAAACCCCATCCACCAACGAGAAGTCTGCTATTCCTTCTGTCCTACATAATGGAAAAATTGTAGGATTTGCACTGGAAAATGCAGGGATTCAGCAGCAAACAAAATAGGAAATAGACACATTTAAGTGCCTGAGCACAGTTTCTTATGTCACTGCCATAACTGAAACAGTAGACATTCAACATGTTTTCCAGAATATTCCCTTATAAATGTCCAAGGTCCACAGTATCTGTTTCAGGGCTAGACTATTTTCATCTTCCTCATGCCCCCCCCCCCATTATGTTATGGAAGCCAAGCATGTTAAGTAATTTAAAAAATTTTTTTTCCTGAAGTCATGTTTTCTTTGTTGAAACGGCTTATGGTAAGCCCAGCACAATGAATGAAATTATATTCACAGTGGGATGTATCATCACAGAATTTTAGTACATTGGAAACAAAGAGAACATCTTATAAGATTCCAGGGAGAATATATTCCAATGACGGTCTCTTCATAAGCAAATTCTAGCGGAGTGTCTGACACCATAAGAAATGATTCTAATATAAATGAATTCCTCACTAACTTCATTCCACACAGCTCCAGGTCAAAAGTACCTCAAGATAGGTCTTCTGTCTCAAGTATATGACGAAGCCATTCTCCTCCGGTTAAGGATTTGGAAAACATTTTTCAGAGGATGAGAGGCATAAATTGTAGTTCGACTCCCAAGAGAGCCTACAAACATCTCCTTAACATTTATATAACTAAAGCATTATGTCTTGAAAACTAGAGGGAAAAAATGACTGCCACTGCTAACAATGCTAGTTATTAAAGTGGAATATATACATATGTGTGTGCGTGCGTGTGTATTAACGTCTTCCCTTTGAATGCTGGTACATAAGGCAAAGGCCATTTCATAAAATTACCTATAACTATGTCTAAGTATAAAATAGGTCTTTTCTTTTTTACCATATAATGTTAAAAATGACTTCTCTGATTTTTCCCCATCCCTGACCCTTACCACTCCACCCATTCCCGACCTTCTAAGAAGTAAGAGGGCAGGGGTGCCCGGGTGGCTCCATTGGTTAAGTGTCTGACTTCGGCTCAGGCCATGATCTCGTGTTTCATGAGTTTGAGCCCCACGTAGGGCTCTGTGCTGACAGCTGGGAGCCTGGAGCCCGGTTCAGATTCTATGTCTCCTTCTCTCTCTGCCACTCCCCTGCTCACATGTACTCATGTTCTCTCTCTCAAAGATAAACATTATTTTTAGAAATAAAAAAAAAAGAAGTTGGGGGGAGCATACTGGTATGACGCTCAAATATGAGTGGAGCCTCAGAGAAGGGCTGCCTGGTGGGGTACCCCAGAAGCCGAACCAGAGACAAGGATCCCCACGCAGGGGAGGTATTAACGGACTGCTCCCCAGGAAAGAAGCCCAGCAATGTGCCATTTCAGGTGAAGCTATGAACTACAGCAAGGGACTTTGGGAGGAAACATTCTCTTTCAGGCAAAGGAACCAGACTGTTGCGCTCCGACACCTGTCAGTCACCTGGCCAGGCTTGCCCTGGGGTGCTAGAAACTCCCAAGGTCTTCCAGCTCTCTACTGATGCCTGAGAAACAGCCCGCAGCCCAAGGTTAGTCCTTCAAAGGACAGCAGACAGGCCTCTGGAAGCAAAAGCAGATTAAAAAGGGCACGGGGAGCACAAAGATTGTGTGAGGAAACCAAGGAGATGTGGGCAGAGCACAGCCGGTACGGTTTACTAGTCGTAAAGATACCTCAGGGCATGGCCTGGCAATTTCAAAGACCTGGGGATTTAAGAAGTTAAGGTGTTTTTCTGGTTTTGTTGGTTTTCTCCAGTCTGTCTCTAGAGTGAGGTACCCTGCCTAAGCACATGGGGACCTTTTCCTTACCTAATCATCCCTGCCGCTAGGGGCTCCTCAGTGGCTCTGGCGGCTAAGCGACTGACTCTCGAGTTCAGCTCAGGACCTCTAGGTTTGTGGGTTCGAGCCCCTCATCAGGATCTGGGCTGACAGCAGGGGTCTGCTTGGAACTTTCTTTCTCTATCTCTGTCTGTCTGTCTGTCTTTCTCTCTCTCTCTCAAAATAAATAAAGAAACTTAAAAAAAAAAAAAACATTTAAGAATATAAAAATTGGGGCACCTGTGTGGCTCAGTCAGTTAAGTATCTGACTTCGGCTCAGGTCATGATCCCACAGTTTGTGGGTTCAAGCCCTGCATCAGGCTCTCTGCTGTCAGGCTCTGTGCTGATAGCTCAGAGCCTAGAACCAACTTCAGATTTTCTCTCTCTCTCTGCTCCTCCCCCACTTGCTCTGTCTCTCTCAAAAATAAGTACGTTAAACATTTTTTAAGAAGCCTTAAAAACATAAAAACCATCCCTGCTTCTGAACCCAGGCTAATGCGCATCCACGTTCTGATTACACATACCTCTGCCAGGAAGCCCCCTCTACAGGAGGCATTTCTGCACCTCATCACCCGGTCTCCATTCCAGCTGTCCGTACCCACTCCTCGCTACCCAGGCCCCCTTTTCTGAGCCTTAGCAGCAGGAGACAGATAAAGACACAGAGAATGAAGGAACTATTCTAAAGACTTGAGACACAGGACCTGGTCTAGTCCATCCGACTACCCTACGAGGTGTGCACAATGGTGGCACACGTTTTAGAGATGTGGAAAAATGAGACCAAGAACTTAAGGGACTTGCTCACAGCATACAACAAGAACGTGGCCAAGCCTGAACCCAAACTGAGCCAGACAGAGTGGAGTCTCTGGGACAGGAATTTCAGGATATTTCTCAGAAGAAATGAGTCTCAATCAATCTATCTCTCTCCCCTCTACTTTCTCTCTCTCACAATAAATAAGAGACTAAGAGTAATTTGCCCATGGTCATATAACCCGTAAAGGACATAGTGAGAATGTGACTTCGGCTCAGAGGACCCCAAAACCCATACCCCCCCGTGCTATTTCCTATAAAAGGAAAGCTCGTTTTTCCCCAGCCAGCCTGGGGTGGCGGGGCCCTAGCGGGGCTCACTCTTAGCCTCTCGGGACTCACACAAGGACCCACGACAGAACTAAAGCACTGCAAGTTAAGAAAGAAAAGGCCTCCAGGAGAAAGAGAGTGTTGTCTGTCCCTCCCTGCCCTGTGAACCTTCCAGAAAGAGTAGTGCAACATTCACCCCAAGTTTTGTGTCCACCAAGAGGGTGTTGGGATCAAAGTCCCTGGGTGACGGTGCGACGCTGCCCTGAGGGAGATGGATACCAGTGTGGGGGAGGAGAAAGAGAGCTCTGTACAAAGAGGGAAATGGCATAGGGAGGAGATCAAAGGTGGTGAGCAGAAGAGAGGGGGCCCAGGATCTGTCTGTCTGCCACCATCTTGGACACCACAGCCCTAACGACCAGGACAAAAGGCGTGGGTTGCAGCCTGCAGGACCTCCTGCCACACCGAAATGGGCCCCATTAAAGTCAGAACTGGGGCGTGCACCTTGCAGGAGGTCTCAGGCAGCCAGAATGGACCCCACAGGCTAGAGACCCAGCCCACAGCAGCAGGTGAAGAGGTAGCTAGCTGAGAACTGATCACAGGAAGACCCCCTGTAGGGACCAGAAGGGCAGGACTGGAACCAGAGGCAGAGGGTCTAGAAGGGTCCAGGGGGCGGGCAGAACCCCAGTCCCGAGGGAAGTAGGCTGGAGAAAGGCTCGTGCACAGTTGACATTACAGCAATCCTTTGTGGGGACTCCCCTGCTCAGGGTAGGATGTTTGCCAGTGTCCAGGACATGCGCCCTCCCCCCAGCTATGACACCTGAAGCGGCTCCAGACATTGCCAAACATCCCCCTGCAGGGCAATGTCCCTTCCACTTAAGTACCATCTGGGTTAGCGGAATGATAGACCTAGCATTGGCGGAGCACGCGGTATGGAGGGCACTGTTCTGCTTCGTAAATACAATCTTGTGTGACTCTCCTAGCACAGATATGAGATGGGCACTACTATACCCATGTTTTACAGGTGGGGGTGAGCGTAGGGGGCTCGGGGCACTGAGATGTTAAGCAGCTTGCCTTAAGTAACACAGTGTGTAATTGGTATCTGAGCTTCCAAATGGGAGGGCTCCCTCAAGAGATGGTGCTCTTGACCAGTATGCTGTGTTGCCTCCCGTTTCAAAGATGAAAGAGAGGTAACCAAGAGGCATAAACCACGATGCATCTGACTCTTGGTTTTGGCTCAGGTCATGATCTCATGGCACATGAGTTCGAGCCCTGGGTCAGGCTCTAAGCTGACAGCACAGAGCATGCTTGGGATTCTCTCTCTCTCTCTCTCTCTCTCTCTCTCTCTCTTAAATAAATAAACATTTTTTAAAGTGCTGTTTGCAGAGCCTAAGCATAGGCTGTCTTCAGTTCAAAAACAAGTGCAAAATAAGGGTTAATTTCTGTGGCTTCAGGAAGGAAACAGTAGGGGAGAAAGGGCGGAGACTCTGGACACTGAGCCCTGATCTGACAAGTCCTCATCCGGCCTCCCTCCTGCTCCTCTTTCCTTCTCCCTCTACTCTCTCTCTCTAGACATTGTGACTCGATCTTGTTTACCTTCCAAAGAATCACCTACTACCTTTATTACCTAAACGATGTATTGTCTATTTCTAATTCCTACATAATAATATCACACACGTACTCCCTGCAGAAGTAGGTGACATAAACAGAGGCAAAAACAAGTCATCCAAGGCCCCTATCTCTGACAAAAAGGGCAGAAACAATACATCCCAACTTTTCCAGGTCCATCCGGCCTGCCAACAGCCTTTACTTTCTTTTTCTCTGAATCAGCTGCTCTCAATAAAACGAAAACTCCGCCGTCTACTTTACATGTGAATTTCTCCACGATGTTTCAAGTCCTTGATTTACAAAATTGGGATATGTACCAATCTTGTCGGGAAGATGCGTACAGCTGTAGAGTGCTCAGGCACACAGCAAGGTAATGTGCTTTGACTCTGAGTGCAGTTGCTGGAGCACCGCACTGTTCCAAGACAGGCATTTGAGTAAAAGCAGCAGAGCCAGGCTCCCATCAAAGAATTCCCTCGAAGTTGCAGGGAAATTGCAGTTAACTATAAGGTTTCCCTCAGTGAATAAGGCAGAAATAAGAGTGGGGCTATTAATTTTAAATGAAATTGCTTATTTTACTCTTGAATGCAACTAAGGAAAAAAAGAAGTACAATACACTCTAGCTGTGCACAAGTAAATAAAGCCCCAGCTTGCACCTGGGGAGGCGTGCACGACCAGCACTTAGGGATTTGATTACAAACACAGAGAGCCAAACCATTTGATCCAAACATTTTGGAAGCTGGTGCAGGATAAAGAAACTATCAGAAACCTGCCTTTACGTCTACAACAGCTGTGATTTCCGAGAACAATTCAGAAAACATCTGGAACCCAGCAGTCGACACGGGCAATGAGAGAGAATGCAGTGATATGTTCCAGGAGCTCTGGGTCTGGGCTCCGTCCCTGACACTACCCTGGATCATGGACTCTGTGCAGCGGTCTGTCTCTACCTGCAAAAGGAAGAGGGTGTGCTCATCGGTACCTTGCCACTGAGATCAGGATAGACAGGTACAGATATCCCCAGCTTTGCCAAGCTTACGTTATCCATGTTTACCCCAGACCTACATTAGTGCCTGTTTGTGCTAACGGGAAGAAATCCAAAGGGGATTTTCACTTTCATGAAAGAAAGGCAAAAAGCAAAACTAGCGTTCAACATTTGTTTTGCAAGGAGCCCTTCAGAGACGCAGCGTGCACCCCCCGCGGCAAAGGGCCCCGCCAAGCTCCTTCCCAGGAACCACACTTGGTGTGTCAGCTGCCAGCCCCCCAGAGTTTCGAAGGCATCTGCGAGCATGTGTGCTTTATCTCGATTTCTTTTGTGCATCCGTTAGCAAGATGTGTCCTCAGGCATCAGAAAAGCCCACGAGAGATGATGTTTTGGGTCTGGCAATGCTCCTAATTTTTTCTAAGGAAATAAGGATGCTAAGTGAAACAAGTCAGGGAAAGACGAATACCATATGATGTCACTTATATGTGGAATCTAAAAAACAAAAAACAAAACCCCAACAGTGAACAACAATAAAAAAAAAAAAAAGCAGAAACTAACTCCTAAATACAGGGAACAAGCAAGTGATTACCAGGGGAGAGAAAGGCAGGGGGATGGGCAAAATAGACGAAAGGGATTAAGAGGTACAAACTCCCAATTATAAAATAAGCAAGTCAGGGAGATCAAAAGTACAGCACGGGGAATATAGTCAATAATATTTAATAATGTAAAACAATCTCCACATAAATCAACAGCGATTGCATCTTTGCGTTCTACCACTGAGTTTATGAAGGGCTCCCAGGATGCTCTGGTTTCAGAGTGTGGGAGAAGCCTGTCTGAGTCACTGCTCACGGTGCCCCTCCCACGTGCCAGGCACTGACCTGAGACCCCACATCAACAGAGATGAGCTTCCTGTCTCTGGAAAGACAAAAACCAGGACCTGAACAGAATTTCAAATAATGACATGTCACGGAGGAACCGAGGTAAGGGAGCGGACCAGAAGGTGATGGGAGGAGAGAGCTCCGTCTGTTCCGACAAGGCATCTACGAGGGGTAGCCAGGAGAGACAGGCAGAGGCAGAGGGAGAAATAACAATTAACAGAACAAAAGAGTTACATTGAGAACCACAAGACCATCAGACCTGAAGGAATTCCAACCTACAGAGCCTGAGGAAGAGAAAGCCTTCCAGACAGATGTGGGCAGAGAAGGCTGCCTAGAAGTAAAAGGCAAGACGGTGTGCAATAAACAGCACTCCCCTCGGCTGTAGCAGAAGGCAAGCAGGGACGACCCCTGGGCTTCTCTGGTCCTTGTTCTGGGCCCTGGGACCAACAGCTTTCAACATAGTGTTTATGGTGCCTCTGACTCATTGCCTTCTAAATTCCCATCTTGTTATTCTGGCAATTCTTAAACCTTAGGGCACATCAGAACCACCCAGACACGTTGCTAAAATACAGACTCTTGGGACCTCGCTCATGGTTTCCAGTTCAATGAGTTGGGATCTGAGTTAAGGATGTGCATTTCTGACAAGTTCCTGCGGAACCAGGATGCTGCCCCCATGCAGGGAGCCGCTGTGGCCCCCAGATCTAGTATGTTCCGCCTGCCACTCTAGATTCTGCAAAGAAACAAAACGCAGATAAGCAGTATCAACCTGCTTGGTGAACTCTGGTGTGTATTTGAAAATCCTGTTGCATCAGATCCATTTTTATGAAACTGCTCTAAATCCTTTGCACCTGAGTACATGTTACATGCACCTCTAATATTCTGAATGCCTAGTTGCCTTGTAATCATACATTTATCCAAACTGGTCCCCCTTTCCACACACAAACCTCACCATCTTCACCGTGGCTTGTTTGAATTCAAAAATCCAAATTTGGCCAGTAGAATTTAAGACTTTCAACCACTTGTGTAACTGAAGCTTGAATCTGGGGCTTTACTGAAAACACATGAAACAGTTTATCGTCTCTGAAATCCCTTTTGTCAATCCCCAGCGAATCCTCAAAGTAAGATTATTCTTTATTCTCTCAAACCGAAACTTCATTCCCGGTGTGTGCGCAGTAAGAAAGAAAGCTAACAGTGCCACCTCATTTCACTGCTGAATAATATCTGGCAAACTCCCCACTTGGCTCGTAACCCAGAAGCCTTTGCACCAGTCAGGGCAGCTAGCCACGCAGCATGCCAGGGTCTTCCGTGAGACCACCTGGAGTCCACCAGTCACCCACTGCAGTGTCTCACTGTGGGCAGGACCCCGGAGACCTTTGGCCCTGGTGATCAGCCCCACTGGCACAAGAAGCCACTAGAATTCTTCCTTTTCAAAGGCTTCTACTCCTAAAGAGAGGGGGTTTTTGTTGGTTTTTTTATGGCTACCCCCCACCCTCTTCATGAAATCACCGTGGTGGGCACATCTAGACAACTGAAATTCCTCTCTTCTTCTCAAATCTGGTAAAGCTTATTTTCTCTTGTATCCCTCTCATGTACACTAGTGTATTCCTTTATTTCATAATTCAAATACCTCCTCCGTCTTTGTCTCTCTCATTTCAAAACAGCTCCCTGATCAATTCTCTATTCAACTCGGGGGTGGGTGTGTATCTTCCACTCATTCATGCACTCTTATTTTTTGGCAGTATGTACATGGGAAGCCAAATTGGGAAGGGGGAGGGTAGCTTCAAGGAGAGAGCTTTGTGCTAAAGAAAAAGGGTAAATGCAGATGGGTAAGCTTATGCGCTGGGAAGGTGTAGACAGGAACAAGCCATATAGTCTGCTTACCATGGTACCCCTAGAGAAATAACTCCTAGTAGGATAGCCAAAGGAATAGACTTTGGACCAGGCAGTGCTGTGTGGTCTTGGGCAAATTACTTAATTTCTCTCAGCTGGCTTCACTTTTACTGCCTCTAACATGAAGCAAATACTCTCTTACAGGACTATTACGAAGACTTCTTAAAAATGCACATTAATCCCTGCCCTTCAGCAGAATCCCCAAACACAGGAAGCACCCCTTAAACAGCAACCCACTACTATTAACGCTGATACTTTTAATGCTGGGTCTGGGTCCAAAATTAAAGTCTTCAGTTTCTGTGTTACTCCAACACCACCATCACAATAGTCCACTTGAACTTTTCTGACATTAGAGAGATTCAATGTTTAATGTTAACCACTAACATGGTGGGTCGAATACAATCTTAACATTCTAAACTTCATTCTAAACCAGTAACTGATGTCACCCAGTCTTTCAAGCAAATTGATACCATTGGCAAAATAAGATGCCTATCTGTACAAAATGTATGTGGATGGCAAATTCGTGAAGACAGAAAACAGATCAGTGATTGACTGGGGGTGGGGGCAGCGCAGAGACTGACTGCAAGAGGGGCCCCAGGCAATTTGGGGGTAAGAGAAATGTTCTAAAATTTGATTGTGGTCTAAAATCATCAGAGTGTACATGTACACATACAGTGGGTGGATTTTATGATATGTAAATGATCCCTCAATAAAGCTGCTAAAAATAATCCATCGTTTTTGTACTGTACAACACATTTCAAAATAAACAATTATTTCTGATTTTATTTTAAAGCTTTTTCATTATCAGCTCATCACCATGACTGTCAAGAATCTGTCCGAGACCATGAACATCTTCCTCCACAGACTAACAGGGCTGTTAGCCCAGCTTTCATTCAGTCACATTGTTTTTGGAAAGACATCTTGGGATGCAGTATCAAAGTCATGAGCAGGAAGCATTTATAGGCTAAGATGATATTCTGCCTCTGATGGCTTTGCAGCCTGGACAGCAAATATTCAAGTTGGAAATGAATGGTTTTCAAATAGAAATCCATCATCAGTGCTTAACTTCTACACATTTTAGGAACCAGAAAAGGCACTTTGCTCTAAATACTTCTGATGTATTGAAATCAAATCATGAAAGCAGTGGGTCTTTAAAAATGCACAGTGCTCTCCAGTAGCAATGCCACAGTCTACGTAGTCTTGGGTGTTAAAATGAAATGCTGGGAACAATATTACTAAGATTTCACATATATGCATCTGCAAAGAGTGGACTTCAATTATTCTTCCTGTCTTGAGAGCACAGATTTTGCTTCAGCTATTATTACAACTGTGTTCACCATGATTTCTTAACATAATTTAAATGCATAGCACTCTGTTCAAACTTGACCAATCCATTCTTGACTTCTCTGTAGGCCTGTGGTTGCTCATTTAATGAAATAAACTGCATTATTATGGAACTTCAGACTTATGTTTGCCCTTCCTGTCCACAGTTAGCCCCCACAGAAGTCATGCTGGGTTCTTGCTGTCACTCAATCTCGCTCTGAGTCACACTTGGCAAAGCCACGCTGGGTTGTGTTGGGCTCTGTTCTAGGACCTCATCGTTACTGAAACTCTTTCCACCTCATGCTCTTCGGTTTGGCTGGGAAATGCTTAGAGTCTTTTAATAATGGGATATAATAAACTTGACAAAAGGCCATGTTTCATGCTATTTGTGGACCCTGCTATGTTTGGGTTGCTGAGGGCCTCACAAACTTGATCTCCAGTCACGACGCATGTTACAATCCTCATTTACGACAACAACATAGACCTAGTGTATGGTACAGTGGCAACCAAATCAGAGCCAAGGCCCTTACCCATCTTCTGTGATGTACTCTGAGACCATCTGCTTCCGGGCCCCTCAAGGGCACTGTTGAACCACAGGACTTTGGATTCTCAGGGCAATCTCATGAATTCACACTGATACTGTCTAGAGTATAGAAGCCAGGATAGATGGAGTCTGATGGCCTATCATATTTACAGGGTCGTCACATAAGAGCTGCTGCATTTGGGTCATGTCTCTTCACACCTCTGGTCCTAAATGATCTCTTCTGTAAAACGCAGATGATCTGTACTCCTTTATTCACTCAGCAAGCATGAAGCATAAATGAGATTACACGTATGTTCATCTTTCCAGCCAACGAATAGAAGTTGCTATCACACCTCATTTTTATAAGATATAAGACACACAGTTGCACAGCATATAAGCCAACTTATGCTCAGACCGAATTTACTGAGACTCTACTATAGAATTTATTCACAGAAGCATATGATCAGTTGAGATGAAAAAGTTGTTTCTAGGATTGGGTGTTCTTGGGTTCCAAGAGACAATATGCCACACAAAACCAGCCTTTAAATTTTCTGCTTTAGTTTGGCCAATGTCGAGGTACAAACCTGATAACACAGTATTTTATCATGAGTTTGATGGGCTCTACCATCTCATAATATGTGAATTTTTGGATAGTCAAAATTAGCAAGCTATTATCATAAGCGTGACAGGATTTTGTTAAGTGAGAGTTCTGGCTATGTCTGCAAAAGGAATTAAGAATTTGAAGAGACTCTCCTGTGACTATTTCCATTAATTCTAGGCTTGCATTTCTCAGCAATCAACCCATTTACTTTTCAAGGTTAACCAACTTAAGAGGTTTTGTGTTGCAGAACTTAGGATGAGACACTTATTTCAGTTGGAAGACACATATACTTCCTTGGAGAGACAATTAAGAATCACAGATTATTCAAATGAGAAAGTGCTTTTCAAGACTATCTAATTCCAGTTTTTTTAGGTGAAAAACTAACATGTCTTCAGGGGCCAGGCATATACTACAAGCAAGGGGGTGTGAGGTAGATAAAGACGGTAGGAGTGTCGGGGCTGAGATGGATTTGTGGGGCACAAGGGAAGTCGACAAAGGTGTGCCATGGCATCCAAATTCATCTGTAAAAAGTCTTCTGGCCCAACCCAAGCATGTCTCCAAGCTCTGCTCAATCCAGTTACAGACATCTCCCATTTTCAAAACTTTTAAACTTAAAAAAGTTGGGGGGAACTTGGATGGCTCTGTCGGTTAGGCATCCAAATCTTGGTTTCAGCTCAGGCCATATTCTCGCAGTTCATGAGTTCAAGTCCCACATGGGGCTACATGCTGACAGTGCAGAGGCTGCTTGGGATTCTCTCTCCCTCTCTCTCTGCCTGATCCCCGCCACTAATAAGTTCTAAGTAAATAAACTTAAAAATAATAATAATAAACTTAAATGTTGAAGTATCCAAGGACTAGGAAGATAAAAGAGGCTTCATCTCATCCTTTCTTTGACAAAGAATTGTCAAGCACCTGCTGTGGGCCAGGCCTGTTCAAGGCTCCAAGGATACGACATGGAGCAAAACAGACACGGGTTTCATTTCCGTGGAACTTTCCATCTTCTGGGGGAAGCAGATGTCCAGTAAATAATGACCCACATACAGAAATTCAAACTCTGAGGGATATGAAGACCAGTAAGTACACAGAACTACAAATCAGACACTGAGAACTGGAAACGTGACCCCAGCCCAGGTATGCTGGGCCCAATCCATGCTGGAAGAGTCTCTGAAAAGAGCAATGTCTTTTTTAGCATATATTTTAAAACCACAGATTTAGGTGTTAAATAATTCGGGGGTGAGAAAGAGATGCATCTGTTATAGACCAACGCCAGAGAAGTCACTTAGTATTTGGTAAATCACTAAACAAACAACTCTAATCCACAGAATGTTGATGAATTACCAGAAAAAAAGAATCAGAAAGTACTTGAAAAACTTTCTAAAACTATTCAAGTGTTAAGATGCTAACATTTAGGAGAAAATAAAGACACAAATCATTGGTAAAATGAGGGAACAGTTCTTTAAAATGGGACTTTGATTCACTAGGGACAAACAAAGGCCACTGAAATCTTTTCATCAAAAACACCCAAAAGTACAAGATGAGGAAACCTTTCTAGGTATGATCGTGCAAAGATGCCTTAGGCATAAGCAGCTGTATTTAATAACAATTTGAATATAGCAAAAACACAGCTTTATTGTTAGAAGAACTTTTATGATACTAAGATGTGCTAGTCTCTAAAAGAGAATGCACCTGAAACCACTGTGGGTATATGGGTATATGGCATAGGGAAAATGCAAGTATATAAAAAAAAATCAATGCAAATCCATATAAAAGGAACAAAACTGTATAAGGGTTCTGGGACAATCAACTAAACCACAGGGCACATACAGAATGAGCCCGCTCTCAGGTCACACAGATCCGCATTTGAGTGTGCCAGCCCAATGTTTTATTTTGGGCAAGTTGTTGACCTTTCTTGTGCATCATTTTCTCCATCCAAAGAAGTGGTATGATTACAGTACCTACTTTGTGAGATTCCTTTTGTTTATTTGTGTTTTTCTTAAAGTTTATTTATGCTGAGAGAGAGAGAGAGAAGGAAGAGAGAGGGGCAGAAAGAGAGAAAGAATCCTAAGCAGGCTCCATACCATCAGCACAGAGCCCAATGTGGGGCTCAACCTCACGAACCATGAGATTGTGACCTGAACTGAAATCAACAGTTGGACACTTAACCAACTGCGCCACTCAGGCACCCCCACACTTTACAAGATTCCTTTCTGAAAATAAACAAGAGAGCGGATGTAGCATATAGTAAGACAAATACAGTTAGGAGTCATCATCATCACTAATGACCAGTAAAGATGAAGCTAAAAAATAACAATTACTACCTCCACTTTATAAAGGATGTCTGTGAAGATGTGAGAAACTGTTCTCCGTATCCAGAAGGGGGAAAAAAGCAAAAAAAAAAAAAGAAGAAAAAAAGTGAGCCTAATTTGAGCAAGAAAACTTTTCCCCTTCACGATGATAAAGCAATGGACTGAACCACAACAAGCAGTTGGAATGAGAGTCAAGAAGAAATGGGGAAACATGTCAGAGGATTTGAAAACTCACCAGCTAGGGTTCACCTTGACGTGATTTAATAAGCTCCAAGTTCATCTGGCAGAGGATGCCACTCTTGCCAAGATAAATAAATGGCATCCTTGGATTAATTTCCATTGATCGTCCTGAAAATAATGCGTAGGAAGCCAGAAGGTGGAGACCTGCTCTGTGGTGATCAACGACAGAGAGGGTCAGGACCTCAGTGCTGGAGCCAAAGGAGACGACAAACCACAGAAGAGAAGGGGTCACTTGAAAAAGGCAGCCTACTCTGTGATGGACAGTAGTTTTTTCATACATTCAGACCAAAGTTCTAGCAATGTGTTCTACCTGAGTCACCTCTCTGCACATCTTGAGGTGGTCTCTTCACCATAATGTTTCAAAATTAGTTCTTTCAACTTCTTCATTTCTGAGAGTGCATGAAGGTAGCTTGGATGGCTTAAAATAATCATGATTATATTACACGCAGATAGAACTTGTGATCGAAGTAAGGTACTCTTCAAATACCAGAATTTTCCAAAATAACTTCTTTTAATTTTTTTAATGGTCATTTATTTTTGAGACGGGGAGAGAAAACACAAGCAGGGGAAGGGCTGAGAGAGACAGGGACAGAGGATCTGAAGCAGGCTCTGCACTGACAGCAGAGAGCCTGACTCAGGGCTCAAACTCACAAACCATGAGATCATGACCTGAGCTGAAGTCTGATGCCTAACTGACTGAGCCACCCAGGCGCCCCCCTAAACAACACACATATATAATGCTTCCAAGTGTCCAAACTCTATTTCTGGACGTTTTTTCTACTTCTACTGCTCTTTCAGCAGTTACCTATCAAAAAAACAAAACGTTTTTTTGTTTTTGGTTTTTGGGTTTTGTTGTTGGTGGTGTTGTTTGTTTGTTTGTTTTTAAGCTAGGAATTCCCCACCAAAACTCAAAACAAGCATGAATATCTTCATGCCTTAAGCAATGCAATGAAAAAGCAAAGGCTGGATGAATTCATGAAGTAAGCAAGGAGGTAGGAAGAAGTTAATAAAAGATGCTCTGTTCACAGCGGGCTTGTTATTTTATTTGCCATTCCGTTTCATGAGGATTGTTTCCAAGTAATATCCATTTAGCCGTATGCCATTCAGAGCTAGATTAACAAGGAATGGTGTTTCCCGCCACAAGGGAATCTAGGTCTCCATACTAAGTCACGCTAAAACATCTGGAAGGCAGAGTCAGACAGCTTATAACTTTTCATGTCATCTTTCCCTTTTATGAAGAACAGAACATCTAGAAGGAAATTCTGAAGAACAAGAAAAAAATGACTATATCCTGATCGAGGCTACCACTATTTTTTTTTAAAGTCTCCGCTTCCTTTTTTTTACAACATTCTAAAGCTTTTCAGATCTAGAACAAGAAACATTGTTCGTACAAATGCATAACAGACTTCTATATTACAGTTTTATGAAGTTGAGTATTCAGTGAGTAGCCAGAAACTTTGAGCCACTCTTTCACTTTGTGCTGTAGCATACACTATGGGGGGGGGGGGGTCTTCCAACAATTCAGAATTGCAAAAGTTGTCTTAAGTAAAATGCATTTATTCAAAATAAAAAGGGATTCACTGAATGGAACTTCCAGTCAAAAAACAAATTCCCCAAAACTATGTTTCCTGAGTGTCTGTGAGCTCATCTCTTCAGCTCCCGGGTAAGAGGGTAAGCAATGACCCACATGAGGCCCCTGTGCTGGATGGTGCCGGCAGCAGACACTCGGGAGTTTATTGCACTGTATCTTTTCTTGTTTCTCTCCTCCCACGGACATAATGAGCTGCCATTGCAGGCCAAGCAAAATGGTACCTGTCACATTCCGATGTTTAATATTTCTCTGTAAAGGCTGTGGTGACACCCTGTCAGAGTAGCACAAGAGTAATACGGGGCCATCGTTTCTGCCTCGCCGTAATATAAAATGTGCTACTCAGTCACCGGTGATTTAGGCGCAGTGCGTCTCCTGAAGATGGAAGTGTGGGGCTACACAGGATGGATCAGCATGATTGCCAGCCACCTGCAGGGGCAAGTGGGTGGCTGAGCCACCTTCCAGCCCATCAGTGGCGGTAATTCCAGAGGGGCAAATTTCAGAATTGCATCCTTCTTCCTCATCCTGACAACCCTTTTTTCTTTCCTCTCGGTCCAGACTTGGAAGCACAAAGCCTTAATTTATGGATAGAGTTGGGCCATTAAGATGATATACAGTCTATCCAGAAAGGAGATGTTTCCCCCCCGCACATTATCTCATTGTTCCTTGGCCCAGATCAGGTGAAAGCAGGATATTACCAAAATGCAACGGCGTCAGAAAAGAGCAAAATAATTTTTGCTTCACAAAGGTGTATTTGTCACTACTGACGTTTGAATACAATTATTATATAATATATATATAATTAAATTAAACTGGCTGATACTGTAATTATTTCATGTCCTGAGAAATACAGAGCTATTCCTAAATAGTGAATGTCATCTAGCAGTTGGAAACTAAGGCTGATCAGTAGACATCACCAGCATTAGGAGACCAACTGTTGATACATCTTAATAATTTAAGGTGTTTATTTATGCTTCAGCAGGGTGTAAGTCACTACTGTTCTGTGTAGAAGTCAGTGAACTTGCATGGGCCTTAAAGCTGTGTTCGTGAAACTGAATTAGCATTGATGATCTTTAGAGTGGCAAAGATAAGTATTGTTAATTTACTGTATTTTTGATGCTGGCACAATTGATATATACTGACACTACACTCTCAATGATTTTTTTTTTTATACACGAACACCCATCCTTTCGGATCTTGGAATAGAAGAACTCCGACCCGTACTTTCCAAGTGTCCTACCATGAGCTCTGGCCCGCCATTCCGCTTCAAATCGCTAAACTGGGTAAGTGAACACGTTTTTGTTCGTGTTTCTTTATTGTTGCTTAATTCCATCTTAGCCTTCCCATTTTGGCCCAATAACCAAATGCATGACATGAAGCTGGATTCGTAATGAAAGTGTTTACTTTCCCTATGATTAACTTCCCTGTGTAATTAATGCCCCCAAACCCCTGGGCAGCCTTATTACATCCACTCTGCGTTTACAGGCTCTCTGTTGGCTGAATACATTTTCATATGTTAGAAGGAAGAGGGGGAGGGACAAGAGAGCTTCCATTCTAAGATTATTTTTACCAAAAACTGTTTGCTATTAGCTATTTTCATCACTTATATAAAGTGCTATATTGGCTGATCCTCACCTGAGATGATTAAATTGCCAACAGAAATAGGCTCCTATTAAGAGACCATGAGAACATCTTAAGAGGTTTTACCAGAACGGAAGGGGAGAGGAGGCACAAGGACCTCCAAAGAGCTAGGAACAGGGGCAGCACCGAGGCTGTGACCACAGAGTGTGGGAATTCCCATCTCCCCCTACCCAGGAGCGTCCCTGAGGGAACGCAGAAGATTCTCAAATTTTGGGTGTCACCTCAAACCTCTCGGCTGGCCAGGAGGCCCAGATATGTGCCCTCAAACTGAACCGTCTGGAAAGGGGACTCAGAGCTTGATGTGTTCTCTCTGCTTTTTGAAGTCTCTTTGGAAAGTACTCCTCAGCCTGAGCACAGGCTGTTTGCCTTAAAAGGATAAAATATCTGTAGGGGAAAAAAAAAAACACTGTAGCTGGCTGCGGAGACATCACATACCAGAAAGAGAGGCTACCAGCCCAGGACATCCCCCCAGTGTGTCCATCCGCGTCTGCCCCACTGCCCCGCGCACACGTAACACTCCATGCCAGCCTCTGGTACCCAAGGGAACAGTCTCACTGGCTCATGAGGCAGCAGCCCTCAGTGGGTGGAAAACACTTGCAATGATGGCTGCCCCTCTTGTGTGTCATATGTGAACAGCCGCCAGGACTCAGGGGTGCTGGCAAAGAGGAAACACACTTACCTTTTGAACGGAGCTCCTGCCACATCTGCGTGCCCGGGTCCTGGCAGGTAGCCCCAGGGGGCACCAGCAGACCAACAGGTGCAGACACTGGCGCTGCCCCACTTCACAGCGAGTGGGCATCTGGGTTGATTACAAGGACCAAGGAAAGCACTTTCCCAAAGAATGGGAATTCAAGGAGCCTGTAATAACTGAGCCTGAATGGGCCACACAAAAGCCTCTCAACCCTGGCCGCATATCAGAATCATCTCCAGAGCCAAAATAATACACCTAGTCCCCTCTCCAGCCCAGAGCAATTAAATCAGGATCTCTGGAGGCAGCGTCCCAGCAAAGACAATTTGAAAGCTCCCCAGGTAATTCTGACACACGGCCAAGCACCAACGAGTCAGAGTCATGATTACCTGTGTGGGAGAATAAACCGCACGACAGCCAACAGCCTATACCTATAATTTGGAAGAAGAATAAAAAAGATCTTCTACTGCTTTTATAAGTCCAGAGTGCTTCTAGGTTTTTACCAATAGAAATGGTCAACTCTTTAAGGGGGAAGTTTACCCTGGTCCATCACGTTGGAGCTGCCTGGGGAAATCATTCCTGGGGGAGCCTTCCGGTCCCACATATTATTCCTTTAATGGAACTTGGAACTCCCCAGATGACTCTAATGTGCAACTTGGGAACCACTGTCTTCTTATTTTTTTCCACTTCTTCTCAACTATTTCTGCTTCCTGTTTAATTACTGGTGAACACATACACCCCCTGAGAACAGCCTATATACTATCCAGTGGGTTTTTGGCACAGTTGCCTAAACCCCACATCCCTGTGGGAAGCAGAAAAGCCTGGTGGTGATGGAAGTCACCTCCGGAGTTCAAACTCAGGCTCAGCCTTCTACAAAGTGTGTGCCCTTGGGCAAGTCACTTCTCTGAGCTTCAGTGTTCTGCCCTCGGTGCTGTGAAACAGGGATAATCTGGAGCCTCCCTCAGAGGGCCATTCGAGTGACAAGAGAGACAGTCTATGGAAAGCACAGGGACGCAGAGTAAGTGCTCGATAAATGTTAGCCATTACGATGAAGGCAGGCAGCGCCCCCCTGACCTCTTCAGAAACCATAACGCACCAACTGGTCCCCTCATCCTTTCCTCTTCGCTGCGAGCTTCACAAACACCACAAGTCCACTAGGGGATGTTTCAAAGGGACAATTCAAGGCACTCAAAACAAGCAGTGGTCTAAAGGGACACATCCTAATGGTTTTCCACCCAAATCCCAGATGCCTCCCACTCACAGAGAAGGCAAGCAAGCCTTCGATGTGCTCCGGTCCAGGCGCCTCCTCAGTTCAGCTGTCTTCCTCCCCAAAGAGCACTTTTCCTTGTAAACACCGTCCCGGGCCCCAGCCACTGCCTACAAAACCCATCGCCCCTTCCAGTGTGTGCAAACATGGCGCCCCTTTAGCGACGTTCATCTGGTTTTGCCCTTGAGCAGGTCCCCAAATCTCCATTTTGTCACCGCCTCCCCACCGCACACACTTCTTCCCACTGTGCTCCTCGTTTTTTCATACGAGTAACTCTGATTCTAAAATCCATTCAGAAACAAGACCCTTTGGAGAGGATACCATGAGTCCCTCCTTGTGTCAAACGTCTGGTTTGTACATCCACGGCTTTCGTGCTGGTGTTTACGTTGACGTGACAGTTTTGGGGGGAGAACATTCCCCACTCTTACCAACAATCACTGTCCAAGAGTGCAAACGGGCTGCATGGATCAAACTCTCCAGAAAATAAACTCCAAGGAGAAAGCGAAAAGCGCAGTCATTACGGGCGATGGAGAGAGGACTGGTGTCAGAAGGCTGGGGTGAGGAAGGATGGGGGCCTGTCGGGGAAGGAGTGGCAAACGGTGCTGGCACAACAGTTCAGGCTGGGATGCAAAATGCCACTGAGGTGACTGCATAATAGAGCTGGACGTGTCCCGGGAAACGCTCCGGGGCCACATGCTTGTTTATCACATCGTCTTGTGCTGTCCGGGCACGGAAGGTTCCAGTCGGAGGGCTGAGTGATAGCAGCAGGCCCGGCGCCCCGGATGGGCAGCAGCCTGGTGTTCAAATCCGGTTGCTAGGAGACCACGGAGCCCCTCCACTGCTAAGCAGGCCGGGGGAGAATGTGTCCATATGCCTTATAACCTCTAAACAGCAAGAGAAACATCGTGTGCCCAGCTCTTTAGGGAAATGCTGGCACATGGAGGTGGGGCCCGGTGGCGCGAGGAGCCTGCCCATTTCTATTCTTGGCCAAGGCTTGTCTGTTCCTTCATTAGAAACCCCATTTTAGGGGCACATGACTTGACTGTTTCAGAACAGCCAAATAGGGGTTTAGGAAGCTGGTCTCATCCACGACTATCAAGCTTCCCACCGGTTCAATTCAACCACACAGCCCAGGACAGCTACTTGGCAGCCCAGTTGCAGGTGGACAACTGGACAGTCTATCAGACCTGCTTCAAGTTGGAATTTAACTTCTCCATGAAAACCAGCAAGAGGAGTTTGAGAAACCAACTTCAGGTTCAATTGTCATCGTGGGCCCCATCCGCCAAGGTCCCAAAGGGACCTGCACTGCGAATCCCGGTCTTGCAGGGGAGAGCTCTGAAGTGAGAGTAAAGAGAAAGCCTCTTTCTCTAGGAGTGCGACTCCATCTGTGGGCAGGTCTGAACCAGCTGCCCCTCGCTTCCATCAAAGTTTCACCTCCTTGGGCCAATCAGGACCACGGGGCCCAGAAGGCACAGGGCTGAGGGGGCTTTCAGAGACTCAGAGCCTGACTGGAGGGGACCACTGGGTCCTTGTGGGGGGTGGGGATCACATGCACACACACGCATGCTTCTTGAACATTCTAAAGACAAGCAGAAACACACTCTCGCCTACTTTACAAAATAGAAACTGAAATTCTCATTCTGTCTAAACCTGCCTTCTTTACTTCCCACTACAGTATTCTGGAACCGTCACTTGCCATCACTGTCCCTTGTGTCTTCTCCACCGTATGGTCCTGTCCATTCTCACCATGCCCCTTGACTATCCCTACCACTTGCCTAAGTCAGGCAGCCCTTCAAATACTGACTTTCAAATACCTCGCCTAGGGGCACCTGGGTGGCTCAGTCGGCTTTGGCTTAAGTCATGATCTCATGGTTCGTGGGTTCGAGGCCCCGCATCAGGCTCTGTGCTGACAGCTAGCTCAGAGCCTGGAGCCTGCTTCAAATTCTGTGTCTCCCTCTCTCTCTGACCCTCCCCAGCTCGCTCGCTCGCTCTCTCTCTCTCTCTCTCTCTGTCTCTCATAAATAAATAAATTTAAAAAAAAATTTTAAATACCTCACCTCCATGACATGTTCCCATACCATGAAATGAAATGAGCGCAATTCTACTTTGCCAACTGTTTTAGGAACCTCCTCTGTGATGTAACGTTTTCTATACTTTCTAGAAGACTCACTGGATGCAGGGCCTACATCTCTCGGTCCCTAACACCTAAGGTAAGCTGCACATCACAGCCCATAAAAGTACTGAATTGAGCCGCAGGACACATCGGCATTGAATTCCTATCTTTGAATAAATCTATATTTTAATATTATCCCATCTAACATGATACCAAAATTCTAAAATTCTCTTCACTTCCCTACAAAATTTAACATACAGCCTTTAGGAAGATACATTTCTCTTGAGATGTACTACTGCCCAGGTTTTAAGGATCATAAAAGAGCTCATTAAAAGTTAATGTCCCCCAGGGGTGTCTGGGTGGCTCAGTCGGTTAAGTGGCCAACTTCAGCTCAGGTCATGATCTCACAGTGTGTGGGTTCAAGCCCCACATTGGGCTCTGTGCTGACGGCTCAGAGCTTGGAGCCTGCTTCGGATTCTGTGTCTCCCTTGCTGTCTCTCTCTGCCCTTCTCCTGTTCATGTTCTGTCTCTGTCTCTCAAACATAAACATTAAAAATTTTTTTAAAAATCAATGCCTCCCTAAAAATAAGAAAATACATTTCTTTGCATCCTCCATTCCTCCCAAGTATTACACAAGCCAAGAGTGAAATGTTAAAAAACGCATCATCATTCTCTGAAATTCAGCTACCTCTGGGGTGCAAAGCACCAACTGAACAAAAATCCAGAGATACTAACAAGTTTTTACAGGAACTTAAGTCTATGCCACCCGACTGAGATGACAGGGAAGGCTGAGACCACAGAATGGAAAGGATCTGAGAATATTTACAGTAGGTAAAAGGTCGGGATCAAAACACCAGACATTAAATGTCCCAGCCTATTAGAGAGTCAGTTTTCAGGCACGAAAGATCATGAAATAAAATTACTTTAAAAGTCCATAAGAATCATCCTATACATATAACCAACAGACTAACTGATCTCATAAAATGGGCATTTTTACTTTTTTCCCTTTTTAAGGGGTTATTTGCTCAATTTATTTCCAAACCTATACCCTAAGAGTTTTATGTTTTCACAGCAGTGGAATACGGTGCCAACTTCCAAAACAGGTCTTTGGTAACACACATAGGGCTTAAGGGCTATTTCTATGCTGGTGTGAAAGAGACAAACAATGCCCCCCATGCCCCCAACACACACACACACACACACACACACACACACACACACACACGTTCAGCAGGAGGTCCCAGGCTCTGACCGAGCCTTCCCTCCAATTCCCCAGCTTTCAGGGAAAATTCCAAACTGAAAATGTTAAATGAATTACCTTAATAATTTACTTTTTACACTATTTTAACACTGTTTGGTAAGTGATCGAAAATCACTGGAAAAAAAATAGGAAGTCTTTTAAAAATTATAATCCTCAGAGGGTAACCTCAAGTAACCAAAAAGTGAACATACTTGAATGTATCAGATAACTGAACCAAAAGCAAGCTGGGCAGTCACCTGCATCTGATGAAAAAACAACAGAACGCTCCCATGAACGTGAATCTGAAACCCATTTTAGGCGATGGAGATGCTTTCCTTTTAACTTGAATTCATGATAATCTGTGTGTGAGTTCCTGAAAGGTAACTAAATTTAAGTTGCACTGAAAGTGAAATATAAACACTTGTTGCCAGTAAGTCTGTATAATCTAATTATTCATAGTCAGATAAATGGAAACTCAAACAAGTCTTCGTTGGTTTGGCAAGCTTTCCGAATCCTTTGTGGAGCCGTCTTGCACGCTCATTTAGATGCCAAAGGTATCATCATTTTGCACACAATATAACTTCTCCTCCAAGAAAGGTACACTCTGCCACTTGAGCCCATTTTATTCTAGTTTTCTTTATGTAAGTGTGAAAAAAGAACAGATGTTTTTCCAAAATTATTCAAGCTTGGAAGACATTCTATCGTTTTCTTCAATAGAATCCCTCAGAATCACCAAAACCATCCTGGTGATACCTTAACAGCAGACTGCTTTAAAGCACAAGTTATTAAATAAATATCAGAACGCACTGCATTGTTCAACAGATAAAATGTTTATTGTAACAGAATGGTGTGAATTATTTGCCCCATGCAAATTTCATTTTCCACCAGGGATTTGCAAAAAACAAAAAAATCTAGCTGTTCTCCATGGGAAGCACCAAGCGACTTCTACAACTTCCCACATCTACAGCTCGTTCCTCCTGCCTGTATTCCTTCAGACATGCTCTGATCGAATGTTTAACTGGAGCTATCGGCTGGCTTGATCATGCTTCATTATAAAACCTACTAAAATGGTCTTTTTATAAAAGTGGAGTTTTCTCTGTGTTACTCCGAAGTCCTGCAGATCCTAAAATGAGAGCCGAGGCAATGCTTAAGAATGCAGAGAGCTGTCTTTGAGTTATTTTTTCATTATGCAAAACTTGGCCCAGGAGAGATGGCCATGTACCTCGTTAGCTAAAACAGGCGAGCATGTCAGGACTGCAAATTAATTTACTGGAGAAAGTTAAAACAGATGCGAATCGCCCAGGTTTTTAAGGCAGATAGACCTAAGTCTACTGATCAGGGCAACTTGGTGAGGTCAGAATCTCGGAAATGTTTATCCTCATCATTTCTTCCCCACACTCTCGGAGAATACCAACTCCCTCTGAGGCTAACCCTGCCTGAGGAAGAGCTGAAAGCTCTCTGGGAACCAACAGATGAAGGTATAACTCTAAGTTTTCAGAAGTATAATCAGTACGTGCTCGACAGCTCCTCCACATCCAGTAAATACCAATGGAGACAATCACGTGTGTACCCCTTCTCCTTATATTAATTCCTTGTGTTTACTAAGCGAAGGATTCCAAGGAAGCTCACATTATTATGTAACACGTGTCATCCAGCCAGTGTGATGTAGGCAGGAATAGAGTAGCAAAATCTTTCATGTTATCGCTACGGCATTATCTAGCCATTAAAAACACCATCCATTTGGGTGCTCTCCCTCATTCTATATTAATCTGATGGTCCTGCCACTTTGTTGTCCCTAAGGTCCCTGCCTTGAGCGGTGTATAACAAGTAGTGTTCAGTTCTCCTACCCAAGTTATGAAGCCCACTAACATCAGAACACAGTTCTCCAAAGGCAAGAACCAGACCAGAGCGGTTGCATCAGAAGCCAGGAGTAAGGCAAACAATGTGTTCACACTGTCAATAAAGGTAAGTGTAGTTCTCACACTGGACCCTGGAAACACGGAGCCCTCGGGCAGACCCAGGCACCTCATAAGCAACATTATGCAAATTCCTTAAGGAAAATAAGCAACCATCTCCCTCGTGTGTTACGAAAAAATATATATAAATTTTTTAAGTCAATAGACTAGGCTTCCATTTGCAGGCTGTAAATGCCATCCAATTCGGGAAATCAAAAAAAAAAGAAATCTTCCCTTTTATATGCGCATTTGCTTATTTCTGACACTTTGGTGATGACAGCACATCAGGTTTGAGGGGTGCGAGCGAACTGTCGCCAGTAGGTAGAGAAATCAGGGAGAGCCACCGGAGCAGAGAAAGTATGGGTGACAACAGACGCATTTCATTTCAAGTCTGATGAGCCTGCATTTAGGATTTTCCGGCTGGGCAGGTTTGCCAGGGCATTTGGGAGTCGGGGCTTTTTATTCCTCTTCTCACGCTCGCTCACTCGCTCACACTCACACACACACACACAAACACAGGGCCGGACACACACCTGGGGCGCGTTCAAACTATGTACAGTGGGTGGCACACATGAACGTGTATGTCTATTTTTTGAAAACAGCTTGACATCTGACAAAGACAGGAAGGCGACGGAGGTGCAGCGAGCGTGGCTCGGAGAAGCGTGCAGAGCGCGCAAGGAGCGCCCGCTAGAACGAATGCAACATCTCGGAGCCCGACACAGACATGGCAAGCGCGAGGGGCGGGGGCCGACACACACGACAGAGACCCGCAGCTCCCCACCGCCGGGGCGCCGCTCCCCTGCTTACTGTGGGCTCTTGGGGTAGAAGGGCAGGGTCACGTGGCTGAGATCCTGGAGGTCGAAGGCGGTGGGCTCGGCGGAGATCGCCTGGCGCTTAGTGCGCGGCTCGCCCTGCAAGGTGCCGGCGCTCTGCTTCTGCGCCTGCTGGGTGGCCGGCCGGATCACCGAGCGGTACTTGTCCAGCTCGTTCTGCAGCTTCTGGATCAGTTCGTCCTTCTGGTCCAACTCCAGCTCCAGCTCGTCGATGAGGGCATCCCGCTGCCTCAGCTCCTCGATCTTCTCCTGGAGCGCGTACTGTAAATCCCGCAGGGTGCCCATGCTCCGCCGGGCCGCCGGGCCGCCTCCCTGCCGCTGCCGCGCGCCTGGGGGCTCGCTCCCCTCTCCGGTCAACTTTCCCCAAAGTCGCCGCCGCCGCCTCCCGAGTGCAGACGCTTCCTACTCGAGCCCGGAGCCAGCCAGCCCTGGCTTCTGAGCATGCCCAGTCCGCCGCTCCGGCGCCGACTTTCCGCGCGGAGCCCCACTTGTCGGGCCGCCGGAGAGAGGCTGAGCGCGGGGGCCGCGAGGCGGCGGGTCCGCGCCGGGACTGAGCCGGGAGCCGCTGCG
>NC_043701.1:115165739-115186670 GCF_006229205.1 Suricata suricatta | reverse complement strand
GGAGAGAGGCCAGCGAGCGGGAGGGCTTCCAGGCGGCGCGCAGGTGCCTTTGAGGAAGGGGCGAGGGGGCGGGGCTTCTGGTGCGCTTCGCCCCCGCTGATTGCCCCGTTCCCGCCCCCTCGGAACTCACACTCCTGAACTCTTTTTTCAGGTCTGGGCCCTTGAAGAGGCCGCTCAGCTATCCACCCCAACCCAAGCTAGTGTCTGCGGAAGACCTGATGGATGGCTTTGCTTCTGCCATTTGCTATTTCGGGGTAGGGGACCAGAGAGGGGGCGCAGGAAAAATCATCGCTGAGCTCCAAAAAGTCCATCGTGAAATGGAATTGGATCTTCAAAAACATTCCCTCTCTGGCTGTTAGAACTGTATGCTTACACTTGAATGGCAGGACGCAAACTGTGGAGAGGGACCATGACGAGAAGGGGGAGCCCAGATGGGCTGCAGAACCTAGTGCCATACTACCCCACTTCCACCCAGCCACCTCAACTCTGCCCACTTAGTAGTTCCTAATATGATAAGTGAGCTCTCTCTGTGGAAGGGGAATTCGCCCATCATCTGAACACATGTTTAGAATCTACAAATATTTACTTTCTACGTACCTAAATTCCTAATATTTATCTAAATCTTCATTGACTCACCCAACTTTATAGCATCTTTTTTTAGCAGCCCTAATTACTATTCTTGAGCACTCAGTGTTACAAACCAATGCTCTATTGGGCCCTTCCTTCACAGTAAAACAAAACTGATAGAAAATACATTAAAATCGAATTGCAATCTAGAACCATTCAATGCAATCTAAACTTAGCCAAGAATGGGGACGCCTGAGTAGCTCAGTCGGTTTCAGCGTCCAGTTTCAGCTCAGAGCATGATCTCACGGTTCGTGGGTTCGAGCCTTGCGTCAGGCTCTGTGCTGACCGCTAGCTGAGAGCCTGGAGACTGTTTCAGATTCTGTGTCTCGCAAAAATAAATTGGAAAAAAAAAGTTAAACTTAGCCAAGAATGAATCTATCAGTCTCAAAATTTTTTTTTTGCTTTTACTTTTGAATACATAACTTTTTCCTGTCTGAGCAAAGAGAAGAAAAACAAGCTAGACAATGGCACATTAGCAAACTTTGATTCAGTGTATTTGTTTGTTATCAGAGGCATACATGAAAAAGGATATAAATCCTAAACATTTTTCACTCAGATCATGATGTAAATGCTCTTAGCATTAGATGATATAAGGCACTTAAATGTTCTGCTTTCCAACAGGGAAATGCATTTATTTCAGAATGTGATAAAGTGGATAATTCCCAAAACATTTTCATTCGTAATGAACAGAACATGAGTAATTTACAAATACTGACAGCAGTGAAATACTTCTAATTGTTGTTTTAATTAAAACTAAATCAACTAGAAGTACTGTGGCTTTGTATAGGACTCTATTTTAAAAGAGAGCATTTGTGATCATTTCTTTGTCCCAGGCAAGAGGCCAAATTCTTATTTTACTTAACCTATGGGAATTCTTTAATCCCATGGGAAAGTGTTTAGAACTAAATGCCTTTTTCCTATAGATCTACATAGGGGTTCTGAGGCCAAGAGTTTATATCTAAAAATATATCTGAAGCAATGGTACAGGGGAAATCATTAGCAACTACTAAGCAGAGCTACTATGTTTTAAGGTTCATTTGAGGCTTAAATGGAGTTACTTAATGTCTTTGGACAGCACAAAGCAGAGAAAATTCTTCATTTTTAAGAAAGCCTGTCAACATGTACAAAGGAAATTAAAAAATAGCCCTTCATAACAAAAAAAAGTTCAGGTATTTTCAATACAAGTGAAAATTTTTACACTGAGTTGTTTAAATAATTTTCACTAAGCTCTCATATCTACATGCAACTATAGGATATATTCATCCTACATTTCATTGTTAGGATACAAAATGTATATCCCACGAGGAGTCTCATCCTGAGAATCAGGAGGCTGCTATAATGCATGCAAAGAAAGTAAGCGGCCAAAACACATGACTATGACAGTCACCCTACACTTTAAAAAAAGTAGTCAAGGTATCATATATTTGGTATCATATATTAGGCTAATAGAAAGAATAATTGAATTTCCCCCTAACTTTATAATCATACATGCAAAATCCAGAATTCTTGACTTTTCCATTCTTGATGTCAAAATAAATATTTTAAGTATGTTTTTCAATGATGTTCTTGACTAGCTGCTTAACTCTGAAGGGCCTTGGCTTTGCATCTCCATCTTTTGAGTGAACTCAATCTCTTTCTTTTTTTTTAAACATCTTTGCTACTATTCTGGTAAATGCTAGAAATTTTATGAGAAAAATCAAGGTCCTGTAGTAATGTTTCAACAAATTTACTATGTGTGTCATGGGAAACTAAACCAGAGGATCAGAGATCAGGCACAAGTTACTCTCTGCTTCCCAGGCCGTGACTAACAAGTCCGAAATGGAGTGGAGTGGAGTGACGTCTTCTGAGCTCTCCCACGGCCTGTCCCAGGGGAGGAAGCCTCCCCGGCAGATGCTAAAACAGAGATCCAGGAAATTTTGAAGGAACTGAGTTCATGCTCTCGAATTCCATAGGCAACTTACAACCACAGTCAACTCACAAGTGGGTTTTTCACTAGTCTCTGTCACAGCCCTCAGAGAAGCCAACTACCTGTATCCAGCCTAACCTGTGGCTTATCGTTGCTCCTCCTTTTGACACCCACCTCTCATGATTGAGAATAAATTTGATCATGCCTTCCTTAAGGGAATCTCAGAACCATTTAATGAGGCATTCAGAAGGGGCACTGGGTGGCTCATTCGATTGAGCATCCGGCTTCCGCTCAGGTCATGATCTCATGGTTCGTGGGTTCAAGCCCCGCGTCGGGCTCTGTGCTGACAGCTAGCTCAGAGCCTGGAGTCTGTCTTTGGATTCGGTATCTCCCTCTCTCTCTGACCCTCCCCTGCTCACACTGTCTCTCAAAAGTAATAAAAAAGCATTAAAAAATGAGGCATTTGGTGATGCAGCTTCATATTGGCTATGAAAAAAATTAAAGCCATAATTAGCCTCAAAAGGACTGTGATCATTTTGTATCTGGGTGTCCCTTTCACCGATGCTCTCTTCCTAGAAGAGTCCTAACTCTGAAATTTTCCTCTGCCATTTCGAGTAGGGAAAAACTACAAAAACAAATAAAACATACCCGAGGGCTTTAAGTGAAGGAAGCCACCCCCTTACGGAAAATACCTACAAGAAACAAGATCTGAGAGTTACCATTACTGTAGACATACTGGCGTGCTCCAAATTGCTACTCGAAAGGTCACAGTAAAAATAACTCACTTCCTTGGACTCTGAATGCATGACAGGCATTGTTTGCGTAACCCCACCAGGTGGCCTTTATTATTATTTCCACTTATATTTGGAAAAAAAAATGGCAGCACCGAATCACCCACCTAATGAAAGCCTGGATTCAAATCCAGACCAGGTGGTACAGAGCTCATTCCCTGACTCCCTGGCCTTCAGTGTCTTCTGCAGGACTTCCAGATGTTGTCAATGTCCTGATTCTCGGTCCACAGAGATAAGAGTATCTTTGACATTAACTAGTCTGACTTTGGGGTTGGGTAGATAGGAAGAGGAAAAACTGGGGAAATCCTGAAAGAGCAGGAAAAAGAATTCTTGGAAGTTCTTTTTCCCAAGACTGTCTTCACTCCAGCACCATTTCATCCTTGCTTAAGGTGACCAGCTTGCACCCATCTGGCCAAGACTGTCCTGTCCGTAATACTAAAACTGCTTGGGACTGTTCTGGTTTTAAAGCTGAAGTCCTGGGTGTCCCCTTGGTCCTGGGCAAACCAGGACACTTGGTCACTCTATTTTATTTGGGATTACTGAGACACCGATTTTATAAATATCTTCAAATTTTGCTTTCAAATTTACAGATAGAAAAGTAAAACCATTACTAGGAAGATCCATAATGATAATATCTATTATTTTAGGCACATGCAAACCCACTTACACATTTGTGTGAATATATTTTAAGAAAACAATCATCCTATTTCAATGCATAATAATATACCACAAGAACTGTCTTGGGGCTATACAAGGATTAAGTCAGACAATAGAATTTTAATCACACTTTGATAAATTAGACAGATTCTTGGCTCTCTTTTTGCTTTGCTTTGATTTTTTTATAAAAATCTAGACTTCAGACATACTGACTTTCTATGGATAAAGCACAATAACTAAAGCACCTGATATTCGATGAACTCCAAAAGAATTAGGTGATCCTTATGATTATATTTGGTGGGTAGACTCAGCCATCAGGAATCCATATTTAAAATGAGATAAGTAAAAATTCTAATGGTTTGGCTTTTTGAAGTTTTACTTCTGCGCATGATATGTTCTGCATGGAAAACATAAAAACATAAACCATTAATGATGAAAACTTACTGCAGAGATTTGGAAAGTAATAGTGCATTGTACCATAATTGCTAATGTGCTTAGAGTTTAATACCAAATTAGTGTCATGCCTAATATCAGTTGAAATGAATTCTTATGTTCCACAGCTTAAAATGATGGTGTGTTATTACGGAGCCTGAAGTAGTATTCATGAAAACACATGTGCTGTCTGCAAAAAGAATTGTTCTCTGTATTCTTCAACAAGCCGCCCATTTCCAAATAACAGTTCCAAATAATGGGAGAAATAAAATGGTTTTAAGAAGGAAGGAATTTGGCTTTCCATATTTTTTTCACAAATGGAGAATTTCGAAATGCACAAGATGGAATTTAAAATGCTTTGTTCACAAAATATTATTCAGCCTCATTTTAAGCCCAGTGAATATATATGTGAGTATACAGCATTGTAACTTCTCTCCTGCCTGCCTAATACATTTAGTTTCTCAGTCCTAGTTCAATGATTCTTCTGGCCTATAAATGAACATCATTTCGTAAGTTAATGCATCGTATTTTCCACAGAAGAGTCAAAAATATTTAGGAAGGTAAGTCTGCATTTGAGAGCATATTCAGTGTCATGTGGCTTATGGAAGAACAGCTCTGAAGCCCATGAATTTTGGTTGTTACTCTTATTTTAAATTGCATTTAACAGCTACTAGAACTCAGCCATTTTCAACCTGCATGTTTTGTAATCAAAACTGAAAGCAAAACCCAGCACTACATTTTGCTAGTGAACTCAGTACAATCAGTAAACTGAGAAAGTACTGAAGATGGAAGGAAGACACTCAGAAGTTTGAGTGAACTGGGTTATCAGGGAGTCAAATGAATGGATTAGGCAAGAGGAAGATAGCATGGCATTTGTTTGCACCGTGAGATTCAGAGATCTGAAGGAGAGAGGAAGTTGCAGGCAGAAAGAAAAAGACGTACTAGGGAAGCATTTTCTGATCATCTGACCTTCATCCTCTTGAACTGAATGACCAAGTAAATATCACCTAACTTCAAATTCAGGAAACTCTTGATATTTTGACTTTTATGCAATCACCCTGAGATGGAAATCCAGAAATCCATCTTTAATGACAGGCAAATGAAGTGGTAGTCTGGTAAAACAAGTGGACATCATTCTAGGGTCAAGACATGGCACCTGACGTTTGTGAAGGCATAGCATTTGGACCAAGGACAGAGACCCAAGTTGGGGACCATGAGACACATATTGTCACTAGGCATTTGTAACCAACTATGAGATTATCAGTCACCTTGCCCCATGTATATCTTTTAAAGATTCAATAATTTCTCCCTGGACCACACTGTATTTTTTTAAAAATTTGTTTTCAAAGCACAGGCATAACGTGATCTGGTGGGTACAAATGCCCATATAAATAAGTAGCAAATAGAGACTTTTACCCATTTTGGGCATTAGGCAGAATATTCAGTATCCGTCTTGAGTCACGGCATTACATAGGAATGTTTTTACTCAAATATCAAAGTTAATTTAGGGAGTTACTATGGAAAATTTATCTAAGTTTTCCATAGAATATAGTACAGCCAAAATTCTAGCCATCTATCTTTCTTGGAAAAGCTACTATGCCGAATAACAACTTTAAGTGGAAAAAATGACAGGGAAGTCTTCAAAACACTTATTTGCAGAATGTTAAAAGCAATTGCTGCTATTAGGAACACACAGAACTTAGTGAAATTGCTTATTTTCACTTTGCAGTTTCCACAGTTTAGACCCTCTTTCAGCACACAGCAAGCACACTTCGAGTCACAGATCTGAAGTTACCTGATGCAAAAGCGTTTCCACATGCACTCTCTTGTTTCCTTAATTTTTGCCTCTGTCATCAGCAGTCCCAAAACAGGGAACTAAAAGACCATTAGTGCTTACCAGCCTTCCCCACTTGCAGCCACGCGCGCACGCGCACAGACACCCCCCCCACACACACACAAATAGGCCACAGTGTCCTTATTTTTTTTTTTTACCAATAATGAATATCACAGAATCGTAGCTGAAATGTAATACTGAGATTATGTAATTCAACATCCTAATTTTAAATTTAAGGAAATTTAAAGGCCAACGGAGTCAACTTGCAAGTTTGGAACCCAAGTGTTCCCAAGCATTGTGTTCTTCCAGTTACATTTTTCTTTCACTCGTGTTTTATTATCAGTGCACACGGAAGCCTGATTCAATGCACATGAAAATCCTACCTCTTATCTCTTCCTAGGTAATAGCTATTAAAGCCAATTCAGCACACTTAATTTGCTGTAGAGAACAAAATATATTAAAGGGTCTTTAAGATGTCCAATTAGTTCTCTCATGCCTCTCCTGATATATCAACTCAAACCACGAGGGATCGTTGTTACGTGGATGGGGGGTTACAGGACACAATGATGTGTGCGCATGCGTGTGTATGTGCCTGCACCTGCCGCAAAGTCCTGCGTGCGCCACAGGTGTGAAAAGTAAACCACACCCTCCTACTCAACCCTCATTGATGTCGAAGTAAAAGTGGGCAAAAGAGGTGGTCGCACCCCACATCTTTTGCATTCCACCTCAATTGACAGAATCTATTGGGGAAAAATAGTAAACCATCTAGCTTGACTTTTCCATTTTTCAGACACAGCAACTCAGGCTTCCTCCCATTACAAGGTTTAAAAAGCCCTTGTGACATGAAAAACATCATCACCAGGAAAGAGAAAAATTGTCTCCAATTTGTACAAATTAAAAGGGAACCCTGTAAACGTTACAAAAAACTCTTGAAATTCAAGTGGTGATACTTGTTTCATTCCCTGAAATCATGTAATTGGTCTTAGACCATGTGAGACATGTTTAAGGTAATAATAACCTAAGAATGTGCCGAAAGATGATTTTGTTCATTTAATATTTCCCAGTGGAGTACCTGAAGAATGTTCACAAAAGAAGACAGTAAAGACATACTTCAAAATGCATTGGAACATACAGCATTTAAAACCTTATTACACTGGTATTTTCCTAAAAAGTATTTTGTATTTTAATACTCTCAGTACATGTTCTTTTAATCACCAGTCTCTCTACATAGCGAATTTTTAACACAACTTTCATATTCTGCGACCAGGGAATATCCGATTGTGAGAAATCAGAATAATTAATAGAAAAAACACAAATAACCAAGAAGCAGCATATGGTAACAGCTGGTACAACAGCTAAACTCGGTGGTCACTGAACAGCCTTCTAGAATCCTGTAATCCAAGAGCTCTCACCAATCAACATATACTACAATGCAGTGTTTCCTCCAAGTTGTGAGCTAACACACACCAGTTCCTTAAAAGGGGGGGAGGGGAAGTCAAAAATGCTTGGGAGACACTGAGAAAAGTTCAGTGAAACAGAATTCTTTCTGCATATTCCAAAGAACTTCTAAGTTTCCAATACGTGTTATGAATCTCCAAAATAAATATAGAGTAAATATACACAGTTGATTTAAACAACTAGGCTTTCTTTCATCTAATGTTTTAAGTGTTGAACCTAAGTCTGTATGATAGTGAATGTTTAAAGGTAAGTTGGCCAATTTATTAAAAATCACAAGCAGTTTCCCCGTATGTGAAATGTCTCATGGGTATTTGCATATACAGCAATACCAGAACACTCACCCCTGATCCACCAACAGGACTACAGACACAGAATCTCCCCTTTAAAGTAAAAAATCACCCCGTCTATCACCACAGCCAATGACAAGACACAAGACCTGAGCACATGCCTGGTCGAGTGCTTACAGGAAGGACTAGACCCACAGTCACATTTCCTGTCTTTAAATTTAGGCAGGGTCACTGGATTGCTGCTTCGGTTGAGAAAATGGTCAAGGAAAAATTACAATGGGGCTTAAATCAGGAGAGCAACTGATTAATAATTAATTACCTAAGTGTTATACTGACCTTAGAGTTCTTAAAAATCTCCAGACACCAAACAGCTTCATTTTAACATTTGAGAGCTTTTCCACTGGCGATTCTCTTTCTGCCTTTGAAATCCTTCACCTAACTCCTTTCACTACCCTAAAATCACCACTCCATCCCTTCCCAATCACCATATCTATCTTTTGAGTCATTAACTCATTGAACATAGTCTTCATTTCTCTCCTCAAATCTCACTTCCTCTGATAATCCTCCCAAATCATCCTCATATTTTTCCTTATAATCGAATTTACAATGAATAATAATTTTCAAGAATATTTGCTACCTATCATTAGACAGTAAACTCCAATGAAACAAGGAACTATTTCATCCACCAAAACCTAGAACGAGTAAGCCCTCCCCATATATTTGCTAACTGCATTGACTAAATGAATTAATTCAAGAAATATTTATCTAATGTCTGTAACACACCACCACCAATAAACAGAAAATTTGTTTCTTTCTGCCTTTTCTTCACCAAAAAATGAAGCCACCAAACTGAACTGAATATCCCTGGATATAATACGGATAGAGAAGAACTTCAGGGCCTGCAGCCCCCACCAGGAGTGTCATTTGGCAGCATGTGTGTCATGAGCCTCAGGAGACTCAGTACAACTACCCCTGTGAGCAGCTGCCCTGAATCACAGGTCTCCAGCAGGAAGTCTGCAAGTCACATGGTTGTCTGTTTTTGAAAGAGCACTGAATTCCTATGATCTCCCAGGAAATATTTATGGTATCTGTGGCCCTTGGACAGGTGCTTCTGAAGTGAAAACAATGCCCTTACACAAAACCTTTGAAACTAAAATATCGTGACCAACACTAGCCTGGAATGTGTGTGTGTGTGTGTGTGTGTGTGTGTGTGCATGCGCGCGTACGTGTATGTGCATGTATAGGTGTGTAGTAGATATGTGTGTGTGATACATGGGCTATATGGTATCACGATGCATACACACACACACACACACACACACACACACACACAGTTAACCCTTGAATAATGAATAATACAGGCTTGAAACAGGTGGGTCCATTTACACATGGATTAGTTTTGACAGAATATGGAACTCAGTGTATTTTCTTCCCCTTATAATTTTCTTAATAACATTTTCTTTTCTCTAGCTTACTTCATTGTAAGAATACAGAATACAATACATATATCAAGCAAAATATATGTGAATCATTGTTTATGTTGTTGGTACAGCCTCCAGTCAGCGGCAGACTATTAGTACTTCAGTTTGGGGGAGTCAAAAATTACACATGCATTTGCAACTGCAGCTGGGTCACATTGTTCAAGGGCTCACTGTGTGTGTGTGTATTCAATTGTATATCTATGTACACATATTCAACTGTATATCTATCTATACGTGTGTGTATATCTATTGGTCAATAATGAATAATTAATTACCTATATCCATATAGATATAGATAGATATATAAAATGAACACCAACATCAACATGGTAAAGACAGCTTAGAAGTGAATACAGGTAATGACTTTCTCTGTCACGTGACAGCAAAAGGTGACATGAAAACTATCACATGGTGATTTTTCTGACAACTGATGCTTTAGCTCTCCATAATTCTGCATGTCCCTTCTATATGTAATAAGTCAAATATATCAGAGGCTTAGTTTAAAACTGGGGTTTTTCATGCAGAAAAAAAGAACACGGACATCTCTCTTAGTACATGTCCACCAGCTGAAGAGCCATGATTCCCACTTGCTACCTGTTACCTTGAATATTTATAGGAAATAATATTTCTGAATACCCAGTCACCTTCTCAAATCACCATAATCCCAGAGTCTTTCTTACTTTTAGGCTTATAATACATTGTCTTCAAGGTTTAGTGCTCTTTTATGTAACACTGGCAGCATCTATAACACCAGCAATTTTTCAATTTCTTTCTCTTGTTTCTCCCGAAGCTCTAGCTACTCCTTCAAAAGAGCTGACTGCTGTATTTGGAGTTGGCCCGTTTTTAAGAGTCCTCCTGAACACTTCTTTTCAAAAACTATTAATGCCACCTGATATTATTTTGAAAGCAGATGCTTCCTTTTTTAAATTTTTAAAATTTTTCTTTTCATTTATTTTTGAGAAAGATAGAGAGGGAAAGAGAGAGAGTGTGTGAGAAGGTGAGGGTCAGAGAGAGCGAGACACAGAATCAGAAGACAGGCTCCAGGCTCTGAGCTAGCAGTCAGCACAGAGCCTGACACGGAGCTCGAACCCACGAACTGCAAGATCATGACCTGAGCCGAAGCCGGACGCTTAACCAACTGAGCCACCCAGGTGCCCCATGAAGGCAGATGCTTCTAATTAAGGTGCTTGTAAAAGTTTCGCCAGTGCTGATTACCCAAGGCTGCTCATCTCATCTCTAATAGGAAGTTCAGGTTGAAACAAAGTCCAAAAACCAAATTAACCTCCAAAAATACTTTTAACCCAATAATTTAATTCATAAAGTAGATACACTTATCTCCTTCTCCTCTCTGGCACTTTCTTTTGGTCTTCCTATGGAATATCAGAATATCAAACTAAATTGGCCCTTCAAATGAAATCAGAACTTTAATGCCACAGTCCACTGAATACTAAGTGCTACCCTTCGTGTATTAGCACCAATCTCAACGTTAAACAGCTGTTCCACGAAACCAAACAACAGAAGTAGTTTGTTAATTCAGGAAAAAAAGGAGTACTTCTCGAGTAGATGGCTCCCAAAATTTTTCTGCAAAAAAGGCTTCCTAAGTTCTTCAAGCTTACTGTACTTGAATACAGGTTTTGCAGAAAGGGTAATATTTGACAAAGTTACAAAAACCTAAGCTCAAACTTTGCCTATGAAAAAAATAAAAGGGGACATCCTCTTCCAAGGACAGAGTCAGATTTGGAGACGAAGACTCGAAGCTTTGTACACATACACATCCCAAGTCTTTATACATGAAGCCTGACGATCCTGCTTTAGAGTCTGAATGGAGATTCTGATTTGAAACCGCCTGAAATTTCTGAATCTCCAATAAAATCTGAGTGTTAATAACTACGCAAATGTAAGAACTCTCTTGACATTGCATTATTTCTCTCTACTGGTTCTTATTTTTTCTCCTAAGACACAGGAGTCTCACTTTGCAATTATCAATATTTAATGCTTTTGGATGCAGGATTTCCTAAGGGGTAAATATATATATATATATGATTCCTAATAATTAAGCTTTATAATAAGAAAACATTATATCTAGATATGTATACCTTTGCATATGGTAAATATTTTATTCAGTTAAAATAATATTTGGTAGAAAATGGGGTCTAATTGAGATTTTGTCACTTTTTAAAAGTATGAGGTAAGCAAATGGTTGTGAAAAGCAAACTTGTCCTTTGCATGGTTTACTTTAAATACATTTCCATAAATAGTACACAGCTTCAGCAAACAGTGCATTCCTCACATTTTTCCCTCAGCTATTAAATACTAATTTCTGAGGGCTAAAATACAGAACTAAAGGTACAATTGCACCCTCTACTGGTGAAATTTTCCATTCCACAGCCAGCAAAAACATCTTGAATATTTAACACGTTCCTTACAAAAAAGCAGCAAGTAAATCATACTGGCTTCCGTTCGACATGAATTAGCAGATCTTCAAATGATTAAACTATTTATTAGAACTTCTTTGGTCCTACAAAAAGAAAGTGGGCATTTAGACAGTTAAATGGGACCACACTACTTTAGAAAATAGTGATTCTCATCAAAGTATTTGAAATGTGAAGTGTTTGTTAACTTATTGACCATAAATGCTGATATTGATCGCCTATTTGATGTTAGTCATCACAAGGAAAACTATCAGGTCGCTCAAGCCAAGAACTGGCATCCACTTCTAACAGCATAAAAAGTTTATCCAATTTTTTTCAAGTTAGAAACTAAAATAAACATTAGTATTACTCTAAAACTGTACATTGAATTTCTAAATGTTTATTTATATTTAAGAGAGAGAGGGCAAGTGGCGGAGGGGCGGGGAGAGAGTGGTCAGAGGATTCCAAGCATGCTCTGTGCTGACAGCAACAAGCCCAATGCAGAGCTTGAACTCATGAACCGTGAGATCGTGACCTGAATCCAAGTCAGACACTCAAATCAACTAAGCCACCCAAGTGCCCCTGAAGATCTAAAAAATTATTTTTGAGATCTTATTATTTTCAAAAAATTCGATACTGTGGATCAAAATAGCTTCTTGGTTCCTTTCTTTTCAACCTATTTCCCTCCTTTTAATTAGATAGCACTTGTTTGATATTTATTCAAGAGTTTTTCTTATCAACTTCTTCTACTGATAAGGGATTAGCTTGTTGCTGGCAAAGGGTCCCAACAAGAATAACTAGAAAAGCTCTCCCCCCGACCACCTCTCCAAAAAATATTTAAGGCTCCTGGACAGTAGCATTTGAAGGGCTAACATCCCAGAGAAGAGCAAAGCCCATTCAGTGATCTTCTTGATACATTATACAAGTTACAAAACAAGTTCCTAAAGAAGATAAATAATGGAGTATGAATTAGAAGCTGAGAGGCTAAGAAGCTAGGCAAAACTTCTAAATGTCTCATGGGGCCAGAGGGACCAAACTGAAATTCAGGCCAAACTAGCTCAAAGCCATGAAGGCCAAATCTGGTAACAACCCAGCACTATGAAGACTGAAACTATTCTCTGAACAGGCTGGATCCCTGACGGGGCTAAGTGGGTCAGCCTGCTCTTCAAGAGCAAGACAAAGTCCTCAGCAGAGGGAGGTCACTGAGGGAGCATCTCAGATTCACACACACCACCCAGGATTCAATCAGAAGCAGGTACACCATGAGACAATAAAACATGAAGCTCGGAAAAAATAAAAGCATACAACAAATGCAGACCAATGGTAATCCTGATAATGAAATTACCTGGTAGGGACTTTTAAGAAAATCTTTATTTTATTTTATTTTTGAGAGAGAGAGAATGTGCATAAGCAGAGAGAGGGGCAGAGAGAGAGAGAAAGAGAGAGAAAATCTCAAGCAGGTTCCACACTCAGCACAGAGCCTGGCATGGGGCTCAGTCCCACAACCATCAGGTCATGACCTGAGCCAAAATCAAGAGTCTGATGCTCAACTACCTGAGCTACCCGGACACCCCACCTGATAGGATCTTTAAATAATTGTTGCAAGTATGTTTTAGGAATGTGATGAAAATGTCGGTAACTTCAAAAGAAAACTGGCAACTATAAAAGAAACTGAAATTGAAAAATTAAAACTGAAAATATCCAGTAACTGGATTTTAATAACTCTGTAGTTATATTTAATGGCAGGAGACAAAATTAGAAAACTAAAATATAAATCCAAAGAAAATAGAATAAAAAATGAAAATGATTAGGATACAAGAATACTTATTCAAACGGTCACATGCACCCCAACATTTATAGCAGCACTATCAACAATAGCCAAAATATGGAATGAGCCCAAATGTCCATCACCTGATGAATGGATAAAGAAGATGTGGTATATATGCCATGGAATATTACTCAGCCATCAGACAGAATGAAATCTTGCCATTTGCAATGTCATAAATGGAACTAGAGTGGATTATGCTAAGTGAATATAAGGCAGTCAGATAAAGAAATATATGATTTCACCATATGGAATTGAAGGAACAAAACAGATAAACACAGGGAAAGGGAAGGAAAAATAAAGTAAAAGCAGAAAGGGAGGCAAACCATAAGAGACTCTTACAAAGAACAAACTGAGGGGTGCTGGAGGGGCTATGGGTGGGGGGATGGGCTAAATGCGGGGATGGGCATTAAGGAGGACACTTGTTGGGATGAGCACTGAGTGTTACGTGTAAGTAATGAGTCACTAAATTCTACTCCTGAAACCAACACTACACTATATGTTAACTTATATGAATTTAAATAAAATCTGGGAAGACAAAAAAAGAGAGGAAAATGATTTCTAAAACATCAAAAAAGAAAGATATGAGATGTGGGATCATAAAGAAAAGATATGTAATTGGAGTCCCAAAAGCTGAAAAGAGAAAAAAAGAGAGAAGAGGGCAAAAGCAATATTTAAAGAGACAATGGCTATGAACTTTTTGAAACTTATGTAAGCTATATCAAGCTACAATTTCAAGAGGCACCATAAGCCACAAGCACAATAAATACAAATCACAAATAGAAACACAAGCACGCGCACACACACACACACACACACACACACACACACACACACACACCTAGCTATATCACTGTAAAACTTCTTACAATCAAAAATAAAGAGAAAACCCCTAATAGCAGATGGAGAAAAATACTTAGCACCTTCAAAAGAGCAACAATAAGATTATAGTCAACTGTTCTTTTAAGTTTATTTATTTTGAAAGAGAGAGAGGGAGATGGAGGGGCAGAGAGAGAAGGAAAGAAAGAATCCCAAGCAGGCTCCATGCTGTCAGTTCAGAGCCTGATGCGGGGCTCAATCTCACAAACCGTGAGATCATGAACTAAGCCAAAATCAAGAATTGGACGTTTAACTAACTGAGCCACCCAGGCATCCCTACACTTGACTTTCCATTGTTAACAGTGGAAGCCATAAAACAATCGAATGATAGCCTCAAAAGACAGGAAGAACAGGGGCGCCTGGGTGGCTCAGTCAGTTAGGCCTCCGACTTCGGCTCAGGTCAGATCTCACGTTCATGGGTTCGAGCCCCGTGTCGGGCTCTGTGCTGACAGCCAGCTCAGAGCCTGGAGCCTGCTTCCGGTTCTGTGTCTCCTCCTTTCTCTGCCCCTCCCCCTCTCATGCTCTGTCTCTCTCTGTATAAAAAATTAAAAAAAAAAAAGACAGGAAGAACATAAAATTGCCAACATAGAATTCTATGTTTGACAAAAATATCCTTTGCAAATAATGGTATATAAATACATTTTCAGGGAAAACTATCACAGAAAGGAAAAAATATGAAGTTAAGTTTATATTAACAATTGCTGCATAAAACAATAAAAACATCTAATAACAATAATATGAAAGATAGGAGGGGACTGAGAAAATAAGAGTGTTGTCAGATCACTGCACTGAGAAGTAATAGGAGTATTATTTTATCTTTAATCTTGCTGGTTTCAGGATGCACTGCATGCTGTAATTTCTAAAGTAAGCCACAACAGAAATAAAACATACATAAATGAAAAGTTGGGGCACCTGAGTGGCTCAGTCGGTTAAGCGTCCAACTCTTGATACCGGCTCAGGTCATGATCTCACTGTTCATGGGTCTGAGCCCCGCCTTGGGCTCTGTGCTGACAGCATGGAGCCTGCTTTGTATTCTCTCTCTCTCTCTCTCTCTCTCTCTCTCTCTCTCTCTCTCTCTCTGTCCCTCCCCTTCTCATGCTGTCTTTATCTCAAATAAAAACAAAAGAAAATGAACAGTTGATGGAGGAAAAATAGAGTATCAAATAGAAAAGGAGACACAAATAGAACACAAATAGTAAGATGATCAAGTGAAGCCAAAATGTACCAGTAATTAAATAAAGATATTAAATACGCTGATTACTAGACAAAGATTGGCTGAATAAAAAATAAAACAAAAGTAGATGCATGCTACCAGGACCAATTTTATAGAAGGGAACAAAAAATGTTTAAAGGAAAAAATGAAACCCAAACCTAAAGAATGTTGATGTCACTCTACTAATACTAAGGTATATTTTAAGAAAATAAACATCACTAGAGATGAAGAAGCACATTTCACAATAATGACAGAATAAATTTAGCATAAAGGGATTATCAATCTACATATATATGTTCTCAATAACAGCCTCAAAACATGGCACGTAAAAATGCATAGCCCTAAGAGGAGATACCAATTTACAATCTTAAGAGATTGCAGCTTGTCTTTCAAAACCGGTGGACTAAGTAGACAGAAAATGGATCAGGATATAGAAGATTTGAACAATATACTTAACAAACATAATTGCAATATATCGAACGCTCTCCCCCAAACTGCAGACCACACTATTTCCTAGCGCATAAGCCACTCTTCCAATAACTGGCCCCATGGGAGACCATGAAACAAGCCCATGCAAACTTCAAAAGATGGAAAGGCGTACTGTTATTGCAGAGGAGCTACACTAGAAATCAATAACAATAGTCATCTTGATAGATACAAAAAGACTGGGATAGATTTCAAAATGCATTCATGATTTTAAAATAAAACTTCAACATAAAAAGGTACCTACTTGATAAATGGTATCTACAAAAAAATCTACAAGAAACCTCATACTAATGGTGAAATGTTGAAAGATCTCCCCCTCATATCACAAAAAGAAATGGGTGCCCATGATCACCACTCCTATTTAATATTATAACTGAGACTCTGGCCACTGAAATAAGGTATGAAAAAGAAATAAAATACATAAAGATTAGAAAAGAAGATGACATACTTTTGGAATGGTTCTAAATCTAGATGTACATATATTTGGATAAGTTCTATACACATGTTAGAACTATGAGAAAAAATGAATGTATTAGCAAGGTTAATATGAGTCAGGATGTCTTAAACAAGACACAAAAAGCACTCACCATGAGGAAAAGAATCATAAAATGAACTACAGTAAATTAGGAGAACCTTTCAATCAAGAGACCCCATTAAGATGAGTACCTGTCATCATACATTTGTCAAAACCCACAGACTGTACAACACCAAGAGTGAACTCTAACATAAGCTCTGGACTTTGGGTGACAATGACATGTCAAGCAGGGGAGGCTGTATGTGGGAGCAAGGGTTCAAGGGAAATTCTCTGTACCTTCTGCTCAATGTTGCTGTGAACATAAAACTGCTCAAAAAATAAAGTCCATTTTTAAGCTACTATTAGGGGAGTTGAAAAGAAACTATAAAACAGGAAAATATACTGGCAATATATACTTAACCAGCAAAAGGCTGATGTACACACTATATCTGAAATTCCTAAAATGTATAAGGACAGTCTCATAGAGGAATAGGCAAAACACCTGAAACTTCAAGTACTTTCTTGTGGGACTGGTGACCAGAAAATAGCAACATTTTAAAGATGTTGACCAAAGAAAACAACCAAATAGCCAATAAATAAATGAGAAATTGCTTAATTTCATTAATCAACAGGGAAATGTTAACCACAATGATATACCACTCTATATCTATACAAATGGCTTAAATTGAAAAAACAAATCATGACGATGAATGTGACAGAGTTTGTAAAGCAAGGGAAATTTTCATATGCTGCTAATGGGGGTACAAATTGGTATAGCCAACTTGGGAAAACTGGCAATTTCTACCTAAACTGAGTATGTAGCTCTCTGAACATCTAGAAATTCCAAAAGAAACAGGTAGATATCACTACATGATTTGTGCAAGAAATTTGTAGAAACATTATTTATAATATACCCAAATTGGCAACACACAGACGTCCCTCAACATTAGGATGGGTAAATAAATTCTGCACACTACACAATACATAAGACAGTAAAATTAAGACAATGTTGCTACAAGCAACAGCAAGAAAACTCACAGAGAATACTCAGCAAAACACACCACACATAAAGGCAAACACATTGTATGATTTCTTTTTGATAAGATTCAAACGTAGGCAAAACAGATTTATGTGAAGATGATAGACCCTCTGGGGGCAGAACGCAGGCCATGGCACGAGGCAGGTGTAAGCGGGGCTGGGGAGGCTGGGTCTGGATCTGAGCTGTGGTTGTCCTAAGGTAAGTTCAGATTACGTGCTGAATTATAAAGTTATGGCTCATGCACTTCTCTGTATGTGTGGTTAAGCATACTAAGAAAGCTGAAGACGTATACCTTATCTCATTTATTAACATCAACAACTGGCAAAGAATTATTGAATACAATTTTCGATACCTTAGATAATCAAACGCTCCAAGTCTATTCCACTGTCAAATATATACATTGTACAATTGTTATATTTTGATAATGTATTAGATATACATCCTACCCTCAAAATAAAAGATGCGGGCACCTGGGTGGCTCAGTTAAGCGTCTGACTTCGGCTCAGGTCAAGATCTCATGGTTTGTGGGTCTGAGCCCTGCAACACATTCCATGCTGTGCAGAGCCTACTTGAAATTCTCTTTCTCCCTCTCCCTCTCTGCCCCATTCGCTCTCATGTTCTCCCATCTCTCTCTCTCTCTCAAAATAAACTTAAAAAACTGTTTTGATATGTAGAATTATCTAGGTAAATTAACATTATACTGTGATACATGTGTATGTGTCTGTACACAAATACACATGCCTGTATTCATTTAATGTATACATTCCAGATTTCAAAAATACCTTGATTTAATATAATCTTAAATGCTTCCATAAGAAATTTATTAAATGTATAAAACTCAGAAATAATTTTCATGCATACACATATTTTTTCTTTTCAACAAATTAAAGGAAAACTTATGGTAGAAATGTGTCTTAAAAACTGGAGTAAAATAAGAAAAGATTCCATGTGACCTCAGCTCAGAAGGATAAGGTAGGATCTGAGTAAGCAGAGGAAGGAAGCTGATTCCAGAGGGGAAGGAAGAACATAATCAGAGGGGCAGCGTGGGGCAGGCAGGCCCGAGGCTGGGCTTTCCTTCCAGATGGAGAGCAGAGAAAGGAGTGGGTATAAGACACCTGGGAAGGCAGATGAGGTCACATTCAGGAGAGCCTCAGGATGCCACGCCACCTAATGTAGACTGTGCACTCAGGAATGGAAGGAAAACTGGTTTTGAACCAAGAAATGACATGATTGGAGCTGTGTTTTAGATAAATTCATCCAAGAGCATGGTGTTCAATGAATGGAAGACTGAAATGATCCATCAGAGACCGGTCAGGAAGCTACTGCAAGACTGAAGGTCCATCAAAATATGGACAGAAAAGGGAAGACAGGGACAACATTACCCATTGAAAATGGTAATGAAAATGTCATTCATTCCTCAGTACCAGCACTAACGGCTGTATTCCCACATAATTATTTTATTTATTTATTTATTTATTTATTTATTTATTTATTTATTTATTTTAATAATAGTTTATTGTCAAAGTGGTTTCCATATAACACCTAGTGCTTCTCCCCACAAGTGCGGCCCCATGACCATCACTCTCTTTCCCCCTCCCCCTTCAGCCCTAGGTTCGTTTTCAGTATTCAATAGTCTCTCATGATTTGTGTCCCTCTCTCCCCAACTCGCCCTCTCCCTTCCCCTCCCTATGGTCCCCTGTCAGGTTTCTCCTGTTAGACCTATGAGTGCAAACATATGGTATCTGTCCTTCTCTGCCTGACTTATTTCACTTAGCATGACACTCTCGAGGTCCATCCACTTTCCTACAAATGGCCAGATTTCATTATTCCTCATTGCCATGTAGTACTCCATTGTGTATATATACATCTTCTTTTTAACTGCTCAATGTGTGGACTGTAAACACAGATCGAGCATGTGGGTAACCAGGCACAACTTATTAAGAAAGTGAACTCGTAGGGAGCATCATTTCTGAGCATATCCATTCTTCACAGAGCCTGGGCTCCTCTTCCAGAAGGTGCTTTCCTTGTAATCTCACTATACACAAACCTTAGGCCCAGGCCTGGCTGGAAAACAGGTGGACATTACTGAAGAGCTGCTGAGGAGATACCGTGTACATGGAATGCCACCCCATCCCACTGCCCTTGCATGATAACCCCCGCACCTCCTGGTCGACCCAGGCCAGTCTTGGTGTCCAAGAATCCAAGAGTTTCCTTTTACTCCCCAACTACTGCAAGCTAGTGAATTCACAGGTGCTCATGATTTGATGCATGACTCTGTTGGCTCAGTTTCCCCATCCCACCATGTTTTGAGCAGAGGACTTTATTTAATCAAGAGTTGGCCCTGGGTGTTGCAGAGTCAAGGGGAAAGGGACAGAGGACACAGGGCCTTGGGCTAATGGTGGACTTTTCACTAAGTTATGGGACAGAGAGCAGGGAATAGCAGTTATAGGATGTAAGCCAAGGTGTTGGAAGAAGAAAACGGAATGTATAAGCACCTCTCTTTGGGACTGTTTTTAAAAAATCCAAAAAAAGTTCTTTTAATTTTTGCTTATTGACCTGTTCATTTGACCCTAGAGGGTGTGGAGTCTGGCTTTATAAGATTACAAGGATTACAATAACCTGAAGGAATCACAATGGTATAAGAAACAATTTAAATTTTTATTTTATTAATTTTTTAATGTTTTTTTTTATTTTTTTACACAATTTATTTTTTTAACATATGCAATTATTTTCCATCATTTACAATACAGTAGTTACAATGATACTCCAAACAGAAAAGCAAAGTAAAAAATCAAAACCCCCACTTCTATTTCATGTAATTAGACTTATACAGATATTAGAAGGGTAGGTACCAACTAGTTAATCACCTAATTTCACAGCTATCTGAAGTGACAATTGTAATATAGCAGCTTATCTATGATACATTCAAGATACATGATATAATTTATTACTTGCCCATAAGCTAAAACACAGCCTGCTTAATACCTTTCCTTAAATTCCACCTCTATACTACAGTATACTTGAGGTCCATGCAAAAAAGTAGCTACTTTTTATATAGAAAATGGATGATTAAGTCTTTGGTGCTGTAAAA
>NC_043701.1:115099210-115165639 GCF_006229205.1 Suricata suricatta | reverse complement strand
CAGAGGACATGAACAGACACTTCTCCAAAGAGGACATCCATGGCCTACAAGCACATGAAATGATGCTCAACATCACTCATCATCAGGGAAACACAAATCAAAACCACACTGAGATACCACCTCACGCCAGTCAGAGGGGCTAAAATGAACAAATCAAGGGACTATAGATGCTGGCGAGGGTGTGGAACGTTTATTTATTTTTGACAGAGAGAGACAGAGCATGAGCAGAGGACGGGCAGAGAGAGAGGGAGACAACACTGAATCCAAAGCAGGCTCCAGGCTCTGAACTGTCAGCACAGAGACCGATATGGGGCTCGAACCCACGAACAGTGAGATCAGGACCTGAGCCAAAGCCGGAAACCCAACAGATTGAGCCACGCAGGTGCCCTTTAATTTTTTTTTTTAATGGGGGAAAAGGAAAAGCTTGGTTGCATTTGAAATTCACCCACAAAAGGAGCTGGCCACTCTGACCTGTAACTCTGACTCTGTGTGGCAGTTCAGGGCACTAAGGAAGGAAAGGACTCAACAAAGAGAAAGCCAAGCCCCCACCCTGAGGCCTGATGAAGCTTCAAGCGGCAGCCACCCCTGCAGGATCGAATGCCACTCCTGGATCCTCCGCAATTAGGAAAAGAACCTGGGATGCCTGTGGCTCCGGTGTTTAAGCAGCCAACTCTTCTAACTCTGGGCCTGATCCCAGGATCATGGAATAGAGCCACGCCTCAAGCCCCATGCTCTGCATGGAGCCTGCCTGGGATTCTCTCTCTTTCTCCCTCTGCCACTCTACCCCAACTGCATGTACACACACTCTCTCTTTCTAAAATAAGATAAAAAATAAAATAAAATAAATGAAACCAACTAAGTTTTCCACTCGAGAAGCTCTTGGTTGGTATGCAGATTACACTCTTTAAAACCAGGTTATGGTTGGGGATACCAGGGGAAACTGAGGGAAAGAGATCATGAATAATAATAATATAAATAACCATTATTTATATATTGTAGCATCTGATACTTATTGAATGATTATTATAGCATCTTAGGAATGTTAAGTGCTGAGTGCTGGCCTAAGTGCTTTTCAAAGACAACCTCAAGACTCACGAATTTATGAGATTGGTATTGTCCTCATTTTACATGTGGGAAAACGGAGAATGATTCACAGTTAAGTGACTTGTCAAAAGCCACAGAGCTACTGAGAACAACAACCGGGCTTCAACCTGAGAAACTCTTGACTCCAGAGCCACAGTTTTTATAAATATGCTCTGATGCTTCGGCCATTGTAATGATGATGATAATGCAACTTACTAAGATCTGCCCTGCACACTTCAATATGCCCATCGGCAAAGCCAATGCTTCCGCAATCTGTCACACCACTGTCTTCTCAGGATTCGACCCCCACACAAGGTTGGAGTAACTATGACCATAATGTAGACTTAATTTTCATTCTTAAAAGCACAACCCTGTCCCCACGCCGAAGGGGCGTCTTACACAACTATGTAGCATCAACTCCTCTACCAGCATTTAATATTCGGTCTAAACAAATGTTTCTTTTATATTTATTCCTCCACAGAATGCAATGTTTAAATTGTCGTTGCTAGTTTCACAAGTCTCCTAATGCCTTCTGTGTAATTGCAGTTTAAAAACAGAAGTATATTCCTCAAAGCTAGGATTCTCCACCGACTGTTTGTTTTTCCCTCTGAAAACTTAGTGGGGAAATTAATGTGTGTGTATGTGTGGGTTAGTTCAAGATGAGGCTTAGTTCAAGAGGAGATTCTCAGAACAAGGACTTAGTTTCAAAAGTTAAACCTCAAAGGAGTAAAAGAAGATAACATATTTGCAACTAAGAAAAATGGACTTTCTTTTTTTTTTTTTTTACAAAATGCCTATTTCATTAATATTCTTCTGCTACAATGTGTTTAAACTTCATTACATCATTTTTACTGGACTTAGCTTTGGATGCTGGAAGTTGGAGTCAACATAAAATAGAGTACACCAAAGAAGCAGTTATAAATAACTTCATTTTACCAAGAGGTTGAAAAGAGTCAGCTGCCAAATCACAAACCCACAAACCACCAACTTTTCCAAACTTCAGTTCCATGATGCCTCAATATATTCAAAAGCAAAAAAAAAAAAAAAAATCATGAACATGAACAGACTGTGTGGTCCTCCACTTATGAAACTGAAACTCCTATCTTGTAGTTAACATTTTCTCTAAACTACTCAGATTTGAAGCCAAAAGCTTTAACTTGTTTTCCTTTTTAAAAAGAAATATAACTTTCTGATGTTACTTGTGAAGATTAAACTCTAGTATGTTCCTAAATGAAAAGAAGGCCCATACATACACATATTGGCAACTTTAATTTTTTTTTCTAATGTTTATTTATTTCTGAGAGAGAGAAAGACAGGGACAGAGACAGAGATAGAGCATGAGTAGGGGAGGGCAGAGAGAGGGAGACAGAGAATCCAAAGCAGGCTCCAGGCTCTGAGCTATCAGCACAGAGCCCGACGCGGGGCTCAAACCCACAAACAGCAAGATCATGACCTGAGCCGAAGATGGATGCTTAACCAACTGAGCCACCCAAGCGCCCCATATTTTTAAATTTTTTAACACATTTTGGCAATTCTTGGGAGGGAGATTTACGGCAGGAAACTACGGATATGTATTTCTGAAAATGGCAATGGCCCAAGATACCACAGAAATCGCATTCCTATGACAAAGATAACTAAAAGGGCCAGTCTTACAGATCCCATGCGCCTCCACTTTGCCAGGGAAAATCCACCTTCTGAAAGTCTGCCTTAGAGTCCCCGAGGTGCCTCAATGTGTTTATTTGGAGCATACATCCCAACACACCAGCTCTTACAGGGCACAATAATTACTGACTAAAATTTGGAGGTGGGGCAGGGTGGAAAATGATTAAGATAAGAATAACTACATTTTCATGATTTAAAATACCATCACCTAGTTATTCAAAAGGGTCATTAAATGCCTGTCAACCTGCCCAAGCCTTTTATCTACCCAACGCCAGAAAGAAAAATGGTAAAAATGTTGTGGAAAAGGAAATAGTTGGCCTTCTCCTCACGGGGCAAAACCTCTAAATTGAAAACAGAGATATCATTGATGGAGCATTCAATGGCAGAATTGATTTCGGATGAAGAAATGATCCCTGGCGGTCATGGGCTCTCCACCATCTGAGTGGCTATGAGGACCTTACACTTGAACACAGTGGCCCATACTCACCAAATCAAACCAATGTGGGACACGAAACCAGGTGAAAATAAAACAAAAAGGCATGTTTTGCATCTTAATTAACTTTCTCCATTTAATATTTTAGTTAGGGAGCTTCTTCTGAAAGCTTCTGAGTGAAGAAAAGGACTAAAAAAAATTGTGCACATCTGTTTATGTATTCAGGAAAAGAATATTCGAACTGGGCATGAGTCCATGGGAAAGCCTGCAAGACATAATCCAGCCCACCAAACACACTGTTCATGTATTAATAAGAAAATTCCAGGTTAGATACTTGCCAAGAGAGGTTTCCTTTTCCAAAAATTATCTTTGGCTATATTTTACATTTGATTTACTCCCGTTGGTGCATAAAAGAAATAAAAGAACTATTGTCCAATACTAGTGGTTGGAATTTGTCTGAACTCTGCTGAAAAGAATATAAATCTACTCATTAAAATTATTTTGAGGAAGAGTATAAATTATAAAGTGTACTGATTGCCTTTTATTTTCATTGTGCTATAAAATCCACATTTATTTTATTATAAACCTTTTAAAAAATATCCTGCAAATAGGCATGATTTGATAAATCCTATATTTTATTTTTATTATCAATAATAGTACTTTGCCTTTTAAGGATTAATTTTTTTACTTATCAAAGTACTTTCATATCAATTAGTGTATTTACATGTATTAATTAGGGTTATTACTTATTAGTGGTGTTATCATCCTAGACCGATTTCTCTTAGGTCTTGAGAATGTGCTAATTTGAAGGCTTATACATGAAAGCATTAAGAAGCACAACTTTGGAATGGGAGTTAAATGGTGTTTATTCTTCATGTAAGATGGCCAGGGGTGATAACAGGCCAGTGTGTTCTGAGGAATTATTAAATAAGTAAATTTTTGTTTATTCAGAGTGGAATGTTTTGGACAATGAACCCAAAGCCCACCAAAAAACCATAGGCAGTAGTTGTTTTTAAATGTTTACTTTTGAGAGAGAGCGTAAGCAGGGGAAGGGCAGAGAGAGAGGGTGACAAGGGATCCGAAGCGGTCTCTATGCTGATACCAAAGAGTCCAATGCAGGGCTTGAACTCACAAATGAGCCATGAGACCATGACTCAGGCTAAAGGTGGATGCTTAACCAACTGAGCCACCCAGGGGCCCTAACAGTATTTTTTTTTTAAGTAAAGGCTACTTACAGCTCAACAAGAATAAACATATCTATTCACAGGTCTGTTGTAATCATAGGAACAAGTAGGACCTACTTGGAGATGGTGGAAGGGAAAACATTTTTGAAGGATGAAAAAAAATTTGAGTGACAAGCAGAAAAGCAGAGCATATATTTAAAATGAAGCAATGGAATATGTTATTGTTTTCAGGAGAGAACATGTCAAAAACTAGAAACACTTTTACTTTTGTGGGTGGAGAACAAATAACATGTAGAAAAAGTGAAAGCATTTAAAAATATTGGGTTACCAACTAGACAGGATGCCCTACAACCTGAAGTTAACTACAGGTAAGGAAACTGGACATTTCCATGTGTTTAAGTGTTTTCGTAAACGGCAGTGATCTGGTACCCTGAGCTCATGCCAGCCATCTGGTTACTTTTGAAGTTTATCATAATGTTCATAAAGCAAGAATTACATTATTACAAAAATAAAACGTTAAATACATTGAGGCAGACAATGCATAAAAATCCATACCACTTGTAATTGATTCGTATTCTGTTCGTTTGGCACAAAACAGGTAAAACACACCACTGAATGGTAAAAGTCGTAACAGAGAAAATAGAACTTTATTATCCGCAGTGACAGTAGCTGAAACAGACATTTAAATACCTTTCCATAGAGTGTTTGGAGCTTGAACGTTAGGTCAGACTAGGAGAGGACTCAGACCTCACCTAGAAACAGTATTTGCATGAACAAGACAAGATAGACAGGAGCAAACTAAGTAAAAGAGCACCATTCTCAGAGGACAGGGGAATAAAGAAGCATGGCCAAAACAGAAGGCACAATCTCCGGAATCAGCAGCCTTGCCTGAATACTGTGCATTTAAGGTCAAGGCTCTCCAATTATCTAAAATGAAATATGAGTTACGACGCCACCGCTGTTATTTATACTCAGATGACAGTTACGAGAGGTAATTTGTGCATGTTTCCAGGTGGGGTTTAGGAAAGGGAGTGAGTGAAGACACTCACAAACACACCAAGTCTCTCCCTTTCCAGGCATGTGGTCAAGTTGCATTCCCCCACCTCCTTGAACCCAGACATAGCCACATGACTCCATTCAGGGGTAAAAGGGAGTAGACATGCAATACTTCCGAGAGGAGGCGTTGACCAGCAGTCAGGGACAAGGCAGCTCTCCCTTCCCCCGCAATGACAGCAGAGGAAGCGTCTAGACAGAGCCCCTATCAGCTGTGGTCATGGGCAGAGCTCCCATAAACCCACAACGGGCAGGTGAGCACAAAGTAAATCTTTCCTCTGCTAAGCTGCCGAGAACTTGGGATTGTCTGTTACCACACCCTAGGCTAGTCTCACTGACTGCTATGCGGGGCAGGTAACAGCAGGCAGTCTCGACAGAAAGGCCTCCACCCTCTCTCCTCTTGGTTTCAAATCCATTTTCTCCATTCAGTTACCTCTGGAAGGCACACACATGCTACTACCATAAATTACTTATCATTGTCAGCCACTTGGCTATGGAAATTATTACTCTTAAAATACGTTCACATGTACAAGGAAGGGAGGGAGAGAAAAGAGAGGGGGATAGAGGAGGAGAGAAAGGCTGGGGGGTGGGGACATAAAGAGAGAAGGACAGACTTGTTGAAGTTCTGGTCCAACCCATGCCAATGATGGGGAAGAAAATATGAGGCCTGAGATTTTCAAGTCATCTACAGGAATCATTGCTTCTCGCTACGAATAATTGGGCTCATGAATTCAGTGAAAGGCAGCGAATGGCTTTAGGCGCCTCCATGAAAGTGAAGTGTCACAGCCCACTTCTAGACACTCCAGGGACCTCTCCCCAGCCTGCTCTGTGCCCCGTAGAGCACGAGTCACAAGCTAATGTGACAACAGGAGCCACAAAGCACCATCATTGAATAAAGTGGGCTAAGCATGTTCTCTTATGCTTTCTGTGTATTTTAAACACCCAAACATGTTCCCCACTTCCTCAAAGAAATATGCTCTCACCTAATGCTCTTGGAAACACCACCCTCTCAGACTATATGGTTTATTTTCACTGCTGATAGAAATATTTTCTCTACTGTAAGACACTGTGGAGGCACAATACAGAATGCCAGCTGACACATGTTCTCCGGAGACAACAGTGGTGGGGGCTGGAAAGAGCACACCTTGTCCCCAAGAAGCCAGCAGTCACCCAGCTCCTGCAGACGGCTGTCATGGAAGCCTGAAGTCTGCTGGTATGACACCTCCCACATTTGGGGAGAAAACTAATGGATAAAGTGAGATTTGTCAACTTCAAAGTGTTAACTTAGTTGGGCAGTGCTGAAACAGACAAGAGTATTTTTTTCTCTCATGTAAAATCTTTTTATTCTTTCCTTTGCTCTTATTTTTATTTTTTAACTCTGGTATAATTAATATACAATATTGTATTAATTTCAGTCAAGTAATACAGTGGTGTGACAATTCTATACTCAGTATTCATGATAACTGTACTCTTAATCCCCTATAAAAAAGAGCATTTTAGCTAATAGGAAATATGTCAGCCATAAGACAGCAATGAAAGGAAATAAATTCTCCAACTTCTAAAAAAATAAAAATAAAACATGAATCCATGAAATCGGTTTAGCTCATGAGCCAGACACTCCACTACTTCTAGCCCCCTTTCTAGAAGCCCAACACAGGCTATTCATCTAGAAATCAAGTCCAACCAATTAACACCATGGATTTCATATGATGTTCCCCGCCATGGTCTAAGTGCTTTGCATAAACTACCTGATTTGCTCCTCCCCAGAACTCCATGACTCCAGACAAGGAAATGAAGCACACATAATTTAAGATTGCTTTAGGGGCCAGAGTTCGGATCCAATCCCAGACGCAGCCCAGGCCCCAACCACTCTAACACTGTGTGAGTGCACATCACAGACAACGGGCCTTGAACTATTACCTCCAGACAGGATCTGCTGAAAGACTGAAAATTACTACCACAAAGGAAACACCCTACACTCCATGTGAGAAAAGCCTTGCTTTCCCCTTTTGACCATTTCCTTTACTTAAATACTGTGGCCTGGTTTTCCAGAAAGACTATTACTTTGTTACTCCAGTTTATCAAAAACGCCAGAAAAGAGCATTTCTGGCTGAGCTCTGAGCACCGACTCATCCCATGAGCACGAGCTCTGTCCGAGCACCTGACATTTCCGACAGAAACACATTCCGGGAGAGCTCCAGCCTGGGAACTGCCAACCAGAGCATTTAATATTTCCAGAATCTTCCTCCCAGCATCCTGCAAAGACGCCATCAAGCCTAATCGCCGTGTGTGCTGTCTGGCGGGCTGACATGTACTGCACTGGTCGGCTCTGACTGGTGCACATCCCGCAGGTGGACACCGGGGACTTTCTCATTTCCAGCACTATCTCCGTAAGACCCCTCCTCCTTGGGCACAAGGGACAGATGACCTCTGAGCAACCAAAGATATGCAACCAAAGTAAAAACCATTTTTCTTTTCCAGGAAAGATTTAGCCCAAGGTCTTTAACAATGACCTGATTTCCCATTCTGACATGACCATGGGCTTTCTTCAGAGTCAAATGAATACTTCTGTTTGATCTCATTTAGCAACAAAATGCCCTAACAGGGGCCCAGCCCTGTTTTCCGTCCTGAATTCCTTCCAGAATTTCTCTCTTAGACCAAGTGAAACACTGCAGGACACTCTGGTAGCTCAGATTCAGAACTTACCTCAGCAGACTCTGTATTGTGAATGAGGCTGGATCCAGAGCACCTTGCCCCTGCCTCCCGACAAAGGGATGCGGTCAAGTATCTGGAATACACGTATTTGGTTTGTTAAGATTATTAAATCCACACTGGGGAAGAAGGAACACAATCTTGAGAGCCTAATTCAACCAAGATTTCTCTGTAAACGACTGGGCCATAAAGGAATACACTGTCACATGTTCTCTTATTCTGCCCATGTGCTGTCGTTGGTGGTTGCACGTGTGACTTGTGGGTTATATCCCGGTGAAAGCTTAGTGTCTGCCTCTAACTAAATGCTCAGCCAGAGTAGCGTCAGTGCGTATGTGGCCAACATCAGAACTAGCCTTTCAAGTCTCGAATGTGGAAAAAATTTTAAACTAGAAATATGTATTTAAATGATAAACAAATTAGCCCACAATATAACGGTTAAGTCACTTCTGGAATAATTGATTTACAAAAATTATGACCCCCTTTATGATGTTTCATCAGAGGGGTGCCTGGGTGACTCAGTCAGATAAACCTCCGACTTCAGCTCAGGTCATGATTTCACAGTTCTAGGGTTCAAGCCCCAAGTCGGGCTGTGTGCTGACAGCTCAGAGTCTGGAGCCAGTTTCAGATTCTGTGCCTCCCTCTCTCTCTGGCTCTCCCCCACTCACATTCTTTCTCTCTCAAAAAATAAATAAACATTAAAAATTTTTTTAAATAAAATGTTTAATTATAGGGACACCTGGGTGGCTCAGTCAGATAAGCCTCCAACTTTGTCTCAGGTCATGATCTCAAAGTTTGTGGGTTGGAACCCTGAGTCAGGCTCTGTGCTGACAATGTAGAGCCTTCTTAGGATTCTCCCTCCTTCTCTGTTCCTCTCCTACTTGTGCTCTCTCTCTCTCTCTCTCTCTCTCTCTCTCAGTTCTCTCAAAGTAATAAACAGGCTTTATGACAATTTTTAAATGTTTAATTATAGACTATAGTAACATAGAAAAGATTTTTTGATGTGATGTTTGGTTTAAAACATGTAAACATCAAGTTTTATAAAAGACCATGAGCACAACTATGGAAATGGATGTGTGCATATGGACAAGGGCATGAGGAAAACATGGGAAACAAAGCCACTCCTTTATAATTGTAGGACTTACGACCTTAAAATATTTCCTCTATCGGGGCGCCTCAGTGGCTCAGTCAATTAAGCGTCTGACTTAGCTCAGGTCATGATCTCATGCTTCCTGAGTTTGAGGCCCGCATTGGCGCTGTGCTGACAGCTAGCTCAGAGCCTGGAGCCTGCTTCAGATTCTGTGTCTCCCTCTCTCATTCTCTACCCCTCCCCCATTCATGTGCTTTCGCTCTCCCTCAAAAATAAACATTAAAAAAAAGATTTTAAAATATTTCCTCTATGGTGATTCCAAAATGACAGTTTTTGAAATATATGTATATAATTAAAATAAAAGACTGAATAATAGTATTCCCTGCAAGTATTCGGCCTCTGATTTCTAGCAGGTTCTAAGAATGACCTAGAGGACTTTTATCACTGCTATGAATTTTACTATTTCACCAAGCAATAAAAATAAAAGTAAACCTATTAAAAGTGTTTTAAGAGACAATTTTCTTCCAAGAATAAAAATGTCTTTTTTAAAACAATATACGTCCTTTTCTAAGACAAGAGCAACCAAATAAATGCACTAAAATATCATCACGCAGCACTAATAACTTCCTTAAGTGTTTCTTTGGAAGCACATCAGCTAAATCCATCCCCAGACATTCAGCTTCCAAGACTCCTTTTATTTTTAATGCCATAATAACCAAACATTCAAACTCAATTCAGTTTTCCAAGTCTTTCCTTGAAGTAAAGGAATTTAGGATTTTCTTAAGGGTTGTCCATTTAGAGAAGAACAGGACACTTAGAAATGGCCATTGAAAGGCTCCCTGAGAAGTGCCACCCATCTCAGTACTCTACAGGGCACTGTGACAGGCTGCCATCCGTCAGTGACCAGCTCAGGGCTCCCTAGACCGACTTACCTAAGAAGGGGGTCTCCAGTCCACCTGTCGTAGAAAATAAAGTGTTGTTGCTCTTTCAGTGAAACATACTTTCTCCTTTGTACATTGAGCTCTGATTGATGAAGTTTAAGGTTTGGCTTTGGATGCAGGAATCTCCTGTTACTTTTCTGAGGGAATATCCCCAGAAGGCAGGAGGAAGACCCCCGAAGATTATGGGCTGCTCCAGCTCTTGATTCCCTGCCCCCACCTGTGAGGCATGCCTCCCTCCACTCACAGAGGACCGAGCCCACGTCCAGCATCTCTAGCAACCACAGGAATATAATTACAGAAGTTCCGTGAGGTCAAAGGTCTTTAGTGAACTGATGCACACAGCCTTCGCACAACCCAGCTTAGGCACATTTAAGCACACCGAGTCCAGCCAGGACAGGGACCCAGCCCTACAATGAGGTCCTAGTGAAAGAAGGGGGCGAGGTGCAGGAGGGAACCTGTTGGTCTTGCCATTTGGGAGGATGGAAGTCTATCACTCCCACTGGTTCAGCTGTGTTACCCAGGCAAGGCATTTAGCCCCTCCATCCTCAGTCTCATCACGGGCAAAATGACCACGACAACAGTCTTTCCGTCATACAGTTGTTAAAGGGACTCAACACGTGACCACATTTAAAGTGCTCTGGCAAACATTTGCTATAGGGGACAGGTAGCTAGTAGGCTTTGCACCGCAAGTAATGGCTGGTCCCACATGGGGAGCTCAGATCGCTGGGACTGGGCGCTCTCAGGTCTCTGGGGCTCCCTGGATATCCTCCTTATTCATGCCCTTGTCCCTATTGTCCCTTTCCCAAGGGAGTTCCAACATTCCTGCATCCATCCATCCATCCAATAACGTTTACCAGTCCACCTACCCAGCACTGTGCTATGGGACAAAACATTAAACATAGCAGATGTTGACCTTATTGTTGTGGAGTGTACACTTTAAATGGCCAGACGGATACACACCAACCAAAATAGTGGAAGAGATGCTTTTAATAAATGAAGACTCCAAACGCATATGGTTCCTGCCCCCTGAAGACTGATGGGGAAACAGGCAAAGACTGGAAATGGCCACATTGTGTGATAACTGCTACCGTGTGATTAATAGTGTTAGGGAAAGAAAAGAGGCGAACGATAGCCAACTTTAGCATAAACTGATCACAGTGCACTACAAACTACACACTTTGCAGCCATGGCTTGGCTGACAGGAAGTGTTAAGTTAAAGGAAAGCACTTCAGGGGCACCTGGGTGGCTTAGTCAGTTAAGTGCGGGACTTCAGCTCAGGTCATCATCTCACAGTTTGTGGCTCTGAGCCCCATCTCGGGCTCTGTGCTGAGAGCTCAGAGCCTGGAGCCTGCTTCAGATTCTGTGTCCCCCTGCCCCCCGGCCTCTCCCCTGCTGGCTCGCTCTCTCTCTCTGCATTTCTATCTTTCTTTCATAAATAAATTAAAAAACATTAAAAAATTTTTAAAGGAAAGCACTTCATGGTCAAGCATCAGAAAAATCCTAATGCAATGGCTTTTCACCTTGTAGAAGGTCCTGCCCATCTTTGAGAATATGATTCATGTTAATAGTACTTTTTCCTAAAGAAGCATTTGTATGCACAAAACTTTGCACCTACTGCAAGAATAAATTTAGTTTTTTTAAGCTAGACACAGAATTCTTCTTAGGGGCATCAAGATTCTTCACTTAGCAAAAGCATTATTTTTTTTAATGAGGTGCATAGGGCAGATTAAAAGAAAATCATGAAAGAAAATAAAATAAAGCAGAAAAGGTAAAGAAAAGAAGATTACTTATTGGGTATTTGAGGAGAAAGGGAGAGGGTGGAGGGTAAAACAGGATGAAAGGTAAGTTCCCCAGTAAGACCGCATGTGTCAGGGACTCCAGGTACGAGGAGAGTCGATAAGAAACATCCAATAAACTGAGTAACGAGAGGTTGAAAAATGCACATAACAGCAATACACAGAGTATGTGGTTTTAAACTATCCAAAATTGTTAATAAAACTGAACTGCTTACACAGCTGTGTGTCAATGGTATGCTGGACAAATTTTTTTAAATCTGAATGAAGAAAAAAGTTTTAACGTTTATTTATTTTTGAGAGACAGAGAGAACGTGAGCAGGAAAGGGGCAGAGAGAGAGGGAGACACAGAATCCAAAGCAGGTTTCAGGCTCTGAGCTGTCAGCACAGAGCCTGGGGCTCAAACTCACAAACTGTGAGCTCATGACCTGCACTGAAGTCAGCTGCCTGAGCCACCCAGGTGCCCCTGAGTGAAGATTTTTAAAACCTGAATAATGTGGATGATGTGGGGCAGAAACGGAACAACAGGTGAAGGGGCGGAGCCATGGTGAACTCAGAGTCAGACATGATAAGGAAGGTACAAGCATGCTAGGTGTGGGGCTCCTGCCCAGCATCCTGAAACATCAAAGGACAAAGCAGCCCCAGTAGATTAGGTTTGGAGACACCCAGGACACCGACATCTGGATCATACATAAATTTCAGTTAGTTCGAGGACCCCTTGTAACCTAGCCAAGGATTTCACCATAACAACCCACCATCCCAATGGGATTCATTCACTGCTTATACAGTTAATATTGACTGATCTGCTACTAGATGCTTTGCTGGAACCAACGTGAAAGACGAAAACTCCAAGACCAAGTCACAGAGAACAAACTCATTATTCTTGCCTGGGAATAAAACAAACAATAAATTGTGAAGGAAACCCCCCCCCCCGAAATATGGGTTACCAAATACGTGAAGTCCAATATGGGTACAATATGTTTCATGTGTCCCTTGTAATTCTTCCAACCACCTAATGTGCCAGGATAACGTTTCAAAGGATCATGCAAATTGGGTCAGCACTTACAACTACTTTTAGACTAATTGTAAGATGAAAAGGTGACTTTTGAAATTAGGCTTTATGCTGCACCCAAAAAAGTCTCTGAAAATGTGGGGATGGATGGGGAGTCTGAGATGAAAATGAATGGAGAACACCAGGACCACTTATTTAATGTGGTGTGTGACCCCTGTGTTAATTGAAACCTCCTGGCTGAAAGTACAAATGGTAATAGCACTACTAATAGCACTACTGATGACTTTCATCACCATTTACGAAAGGAGATGCTAGAAGGATGTGCAAGCAGATCCTACAGGGCCAGCAGGATTTAGGTAAGCACCTGAATGCGTTGCTCTCTTCCATACTCTCTCAATGGTCCTACTGACCATAAGTGAAGTGAGAGTTGAAACAGGTGTAAATGTGTTCGCCTACAACCACATCTCTACACTGAGCGCAGTGTGTAAGAGCAAGAACCAAGCAAGGAAACAGGATTTTATTAAAGCCTAGAAGCAAGAACAACCTCAACATCTCCACCCTGGCAATTGGCAACTTCCTAATAAAGAGGGAGGAAGATCCTTGGTTCTGGATTGAAATTAAGAAGTAAGAAATACAGTCACTTATAGAATTTAGAAACAAGAAACCCAGATTTTCAGAACTCCTGTCAGGTTCCTAAACTAATTGAAGTAAAATAAAATTAATGTTAAAAAGGCACACTCACTGAATTTTTAAAGTGTGAGTCCATTTAATGAATGGCCTTTGAATGAACACTTATAAATTAAATATTTTTGATCTAGAAATTCTTTTAATGTTTTATACATCTCCTACAGGTATGAGTAAAAGGCTCTATCTTCTTAGACATGAGGTTTTAAATTGGTTTGTTTCTCTATATTAGTGGGGTTTTTTTAAGTTTATTTATTTATTTTTGAGAGAGAGAGTGTGCCCCAAGCAGGCTCTGTGTCAGTGCAGAGCCTGATGTGGGGCTCAATCTCATGAACCGTGAGATGATGACCTGAGCCGAAATCAAGAGTCAGACACTAAGCGGAGTGAGCCCCCCAGGTGCCCCACAGCAGTGTTTATTTCCAGTTTATAAACTAATTCATAAGTGAGAATCATCCAAGACATACCTAAATAACCTGAAATAGCTTCCTTTTTTGTATTTATAATTTGTTTACAGTAGCTATAAGTATTTCCCCATCTAATCTGAGAATTCATTCTAATATGGGTTTTTTTAATGTCTGTCTATTTTCTTTTGAAAGAGAGAGAGAAAGGGAGGGGCAGAGAGAGAGGGAGACACAAAATTTGAAGCAGGGTCCAGGCTCCGAGCTGTTAGCACAGAGCCTGACGCAAGGCTCAAACTCATGGTCCACAAGATTGTGACCTGAGCCGAAGTCAGACGCTTAACTGACTGAGCCACCCAGGTGCCCCTATTCTCTCTAATGTTTTGATTTTGACCTGAGAAAGCAAGCTCGGGAGACAACTAGTCCAGGGTTGCATCTGGGTCCCTGAATAGTCACTACCTCCTCCAGGTTGTTGAGGAGATGGAAGGCAATGATGTAGGAAATTTGCTACTAGAGGCGCTTCATAAATACTGTTCCTTCCTTTTCCTGCTACTGTGTGCCAGACACAGAACTGGAATTTTTTCAGTGAAATCACAGGCTTGGAATCAGATTCCCTGAATGTAGCTCAGTCCCAGTAAGAGTACACTTACTTAATCCCCCAATAAATAAATGACGGTTCTGTTTCTCGTCCCATTGCATCCATAGGTTTTATTCTGAAGGTCAGTGGGAAGAACTGAGCTCTTGATGTAAAGCATGAGGGAAAAGAGGAGTCAAGAGAATGTTCTTCATTCCCCTGCCCCTCATCCCAACCAGGCCATCCCCAATTTGCCCTGTCCACCCCCACCCCAAGCTCCATACCCCCACCTCCAGAATCACATTCCAGATACACTCAACTCTGAACAGACTGTAGAAACTTTTAGAACAATTTACTTTTATAGAATGATTATCAGATGAAGATGATAACTATCATGTATTCATCTAACAAATATACATTGAGACCCCTGTCTGTGGCCAAGCAGTACAATAGAAACTATGGTTTCGACAGTAAAACTAGAGGGAGGCTGATAAAATATTTTGTAAGAGTTTATCTGAGAAACTAATTTATCAATGCCTATTATGCAATACAAATAATGGATCTAAATAAGAAATGCCGCATTGAGCAGATCCCATATCTGTAATACAGACATGCAGTAAATACTCAGGAGTATGGAGCTGACCAAGTATTAGGTTAATAAAACCTGATGAACCTGAATGTGAGACAGGAAACCACTAAAACCCTAGAGGTGAAAGCAGGAAACAGCCTCCTTGACCTCAACTGCAGCAATTTCCTACTCAACACATCCCCAAAGGCAAGAGAATCAAGAGCAAAAATGAACTATTGGGACCTCATTAAGATTAAAAGCTTCTGCACTGCGAAGGAAACTATCAAGAAAATAGGCAACTGATGGAATGGAAAAAGATAGTTGCAAATGACATATCGGTTAAAGGGTTAGTATCTGAAATCCACAAGGAACTTACCAAGCTCCACACCCAAAAAACAAATAATTCAGTAAAGAAATGGGCAGAAGACATGAATAGACACTTCTCCAAAGAGGACATCCAGATGGCCAACAGACACATGATGATGCTCAGCGTCATTCATCATCAGGGAAATACAAATCAAAACCACTCTGAGATACCACCTCCTGCCAGTCAGAGTGCCTAAATTCAAGAGACTATAGATGCTGGCGAGGATGTGGATAAATGGGCACCCTCCTACACTGTTGGTGGGAATGTAAACTGGTACATTTGGGAACAGTATAGAGGTTCCTCAAAAAATTATCCATAGAACTCCCCTATGACCAAGCAATAGCACTGCTGGGGATTTACCCAAGGGATACAGAAGTGCTGATGCATGCCCATGTACCCCAATGTTCACAGCAGCACCTTCAACAGTAGTCAAATCATGGAAAGAGACTAAATGTCCAACAACTGATGAATGAATCAAGAAGATGTGGTTTATCCATACAACAAATATACTACATGGCAATGAGAAAGAATGAAATCTGGCCTTTCGTGGCAACATGGATGGACCTCAAGAGTGTTATGCTAATCGAAATAAGTCAGGCAAAGAAGGACAGATTCCATATGTTTTCACTCATAGGTCAACAGGAGAAACTTAGCAGAGGACCATGGGGAAAGGAAGTGGGGGAAAAGAGTTAGGGAGCAAGACAAATCAAGAGAGACTCTTGAATACTGAAAACAAACTGAGGGCTGAAGGGGGGGGAGGAGGGGGTTGATGGCCATGGAGGAGGGAATTTGTGGGGGAGAGCACTGGGTATTATATGGAAACCAACTTGACAATAAACCAAAAATGAAAATAAAATAAAATAAAATAAAGCCTAATGATTGACCCAGAACTGATTTTTCCCTAATTGCTTCAACCAAAACAACAGGAAGACTTACTGTTGTCTTTGTCTCTTGTCACCAACAAATTAGAAAACAACAGGATGTTGAGAAGACCTTTCCGCTGTCTTCTGCCCTAAGAAAATTACCAGGAAACTGATGATACTGTTAAGTAGACTGTGATAACCACATTTTGTTGAGCATTATTTCCGGTAATCATTAACAATCCCCATGAGTTAACCCCCATTATTATTCCTATTTTACAAATGTGGAACTGAGGCACAGAGAGGTCAAAGTCAAGGCTGCACAGCTGAGAAACCAGGGAGCCAAGATTTGAACACAGTCTGAACCAAGAGCCCAGAGCCCTGACCATTATACTTTGCTATCTCCCATTTATGACCATTCGTATTATCTCTGTCCCCCTTTTGCCACATACCTCTTTTTCAGAATCCCAAATAAAACAAACCATCACATGCAGCTGATGTCAGATAGCAAAGGTGGGACAGACTTCTCTGAGGGCAGGGTTGGTGGCCTTAGCCCCTAGCAAGGGCTTGAAACACACAAAGGCTCAATAAATAATCAGCTGTTCAAATGAGCCAGAAAGCAGGTTCATTTCTGAAGCTTCCTGGTCCATACAGCACTTTTTTTTTAAAACACTTTCCTCTTTCTTCTAAAAAACAAGTACAGGATGGGATAAGATCTGTTCACCTATAGATTTCAATCTTTATCTCTTGAATTTTGTAAAGCAATTTCATAGTAATCTAAAAGTTAAATATAATAACATTGTTTACATATATATGTAATTTTGCTTACTACATATGACAAATCAATTTTATGATTGTGGGAAAAACTAAAATGCCATCAAATGACTGTGTAAATTAAGGTCGTCATAAGAAAAGTCTGGTAGAGGGGTGCCTGGGTGACTCAGTTGGTTGAATGACTGATTCTTGATTTTGACTCAGGTCACGATCTCATGGTTCCTGAGATCAAGCCCCACAATGGGCTCCACACTGACACAGAGCCTACCTGGGATTCTCTCTCCCTCTTTACCCCTCCCCTACTCACACATGAGCACATGCAGACACTCTGTCTCTCTCTCTCTCAATACAAATGAACATTTATAAAAAGACACCGATAATTGTATACTTCTAGACAGGATGGAATTGCTGGTACAGACTGTATAGCGTGTGATATCCTGTAGCATATTCAGCTTAACATAAATCACCAACAAACTCCTCATTATTTATTGCCTGTGGAATAAAGATATCAAGTCACTCCCATTAGTTCCCGTCCCGATGCACTCTTCAACTTAACAACTCAGAAACTGAGAATGCATCACATTGTCAAACCCAAATGGGAAAGTCATTAAAGTATACAGAAATCTATTCTGGGTCTTCCTGCCTAGGTCCATGAAGAGTGACTGCTACATAATAAAAATACTGAAAGTAAATCAACACCTTTAATTTCAACATGGGATTTTTCACGCATTTCACTTATTGATAATTATATCTCTTGCCCTCTCTTTGAATTCTAATCATTGTCTAGAAGCATCTCATTGCCTCTGGTGTGAGGCAGTGTTGTGCCTACATGACATTCAAGGTGAGGTCAAGAGAAGAGCTCCCCTTAAAAGCTTTAAACTTTAAAAGGTACATCAGAATAAATGAACAAACAACATAATAGCAAATCTTACAGCCCCATAATGGTACAGAATGCTCAAATACAATGAGTTGGGGGATTTGCTTTCTTGCCTTCCTCACCTGGCTCTCTACATGACAGATATCTTATGCAACTTTCATTACTTTCTGGAAACCCTACCTGCATGAGGAATGTGGTTTAAAACAATTCTTCCCTCTGAAACATGTCTAGAGGACTGTGCAGTACATAAAGCAACACATATTTGCTAATTATTTCCCATGGGCAAGGCAATGCCTCAATTAGCCAACCTGAATGCCTTCCCCCTGATATGGGGGGATGAGACTCACTTCCCTTGTTCAGTGACAAAGATAAAGCAAGGCAGTGTGGGTAAGGGCGCGTGTGACATGCTCAGACTGACTTCAAATTCTGGTTCCATCAGTTATGACATACTGGCATGCTTCTTTTGAAAAAGAGCACAGTGAACCTTGAATAAATGTTTGTCATTTATTATTATTGAAGAGGAGCGTCAATGTAAGAAATGGAAACGCGGTGCACTTTTGTGAGGATAACAATAAACAAAGGGGGCTCAGTCTCAGAGGAAAGAATGGGAGTGAGTCTGGAGAGGTGAGACCACAGGCTCTGGGAACAATGAACTATCTAAGACAAGCATACAGAAGGGCTTGGAGACTAGGGGAGGAGGAAAAAAAGCAGAATATTTAGGCAAGGGAGAGGGACTGTAATGGAAATAAGTCATCTTAGAATAAGCACACACACATTCATATATTCTTGTGTGTGTGTGTGTGTGCGACATCGAACACATGCATTCATCCCTACTGCCTCTGGAAATAAAATCTGTTAGACTAAAAGTGCAAATATTTTATAAAATCAGCAAGGGCAAAAGAAGATGAGAGAGGAAATACTAGCAGTTAAGAGCTGTAGCGGAGCTTTGGGAGAAGCAGAGAGGCCACAGAGCTGAGACCACAAACACCAGATGTGGGCAGAGGGTGGAGCTGAGTGGCAGCAGGGCGGCGAGTAAGAACCCACACCTCAGGTAGGCACAGTCCCTTCCACCCACTGCCCCTCTGCTGAGCTCCAGGCACACTGGCAGCTGCTCCAGAAGACTAGAAGGTTCTTCTGGGCACCCGCTGAACAGCTGAATGGTTTCCCAACCACATCCAGTTCCCCCACTTGGCTTCACTACAGTCAAGCCCACCAGTTTTCCTGTTTTTCCCATGCAGAGCATCTAACCAGCAGCTTTGAAATAAATTTACTTCACATAAATAATATTCTGTAAAGCTTTCCAACCTTTTTATTACAGTAGGATCCTCAACATTTCTTTAGGCTTTCTGGGTTCATTGAAAAAAAAAACACCAAAAACCACAGGGTTAATTGACTTCCTAGGTCAAGGTCTAACAGTGTAGATTTTCCTGCTTAACATCCCCAGTAAACTTTTATATTCATAGAATGAGATGTACGATGAATGTTTGTGAGGTATAATCCTGTGTTAAAAGGAAAAGAAAATAGGCAGGTATCAGACAGACCTATAGTTTGACTTCTGACTTTGCCACATACTGGCTTTGTGATCTCAAATAAATCACTTAAATTCTCTAAGCCTTACACCTAAATTAGGCCACAATATCTCCTTTGCAAAGCTGATAAAATGAGATACTGCACATAGCTAGTAAGGAACCACATGTTTGATGCATAGTAGCTATGTAATAAACATTAGTTTTCTTCTTTTCTATTCTTTCTCATCCATTCCCTGCCCTTCACTCTAACCCTTGTGCCTAGAAAATAAATAATACATATGTAGAGGCTCTTGTTTTATGGTCATTCCACAGCACTTATAGAAAATGTGCATCCCTTGGTCTTTCTGCCAGTATGTCTGGTCTGTGGCCAAGGTTTATGAAAAGGAGCTTATGTGCAAGAAACTCTCAGCCGAATCAAGGAAATCAGCATTCATACAAATTTAAGATTTATAGCTGACCTATTTCACAAACAGGATGAATATGACTCCAGATAAGTACAACCCAGCATATTAATTCTAATAACCTTTTATCTGCCACTTAAAAATTCCAATCCACCAGCCAGGAATCTGGAAGATACAGGACTGAATTCTGAGAGAAAGATTTAGAAGGTTCATCAGTGCTTCCAAAAATGGAAACAGAGTCAAGACTGAGCTATCGGAGAAGACAGAACCCTTGACTGGGCGAGACAGTCTGGAAACTGGGTGACCTCTTGAGTCCTTTCCCATCAGGGTCTGTAACAGGAAACGGATTAAATTCAGGGCCCAGGTGGCCCCTTCTGAAACTGAAGGGCAGTGCCCCTGAAAAACCCACACAGTTTTGTTCTCTGGTTACACAGAGTGGGTTGCATCAGGAAATATTTTCTATCATAAAGAATTCAAGCAAATTTTAAAGGAAAAGTGGTCTTTAGGGGGAAAAATGGATTCTTTGAGCCAGCTCCTTCTCTGATTTGGGAATGCCACGAAACAAGGGAAGCGGTTCCATGGAGCAACAAGTAAGCAACAAGTGACAAGGGTTCACGTTCACATCATCATCTAAATAGCAGAAAGCACTGCTATAACTTGAAAGAGAAAAATCTTTGTTTGACAGATGTCATTGATGGAAAACTGATCCCAAAGTTCCCTATAAAAAAAATCATGAATATTGTCATTCATGTTCATGTGACCCCAAAGATAAACAGTGTTCAAGCCTTTGTTTACCCAGTATCCAGTTACTGAACCTCTACTATGAGGGGGACACCATAGGGAGAAGTGTACCAAATGCACTGCATGGCTGGTGTTTCACTCTAATAACATCCACAAAGATTAACATTCGTTGGCTGCTCTCTCTGTCCAGAGAATGTTAATCACTTGACAGGCAGAATCCTAATTATATGTTTCTTCAAAACAGTTCTAAGAGGGGCATCTGAGTGCTTCAGTCAGTTAAGCATCCAACTCTTGGTTTCAGCTCAGGTCATGATCTCACAGTTCATGGGATCAAGCCCACGTTGGGCTCTGTGCTGACAGCTCAGAGCCTGCTTGGGATTCTCTCTCTCTGTCTCTCTCTCTGACCCTCCTCTGCTCATTCTCTCCCTCAAAATAACAAATAAACTTAGGGGCACCTGGATAGTTCAGTTGGTTAAAGTCTCCAACTTCAGCTCAGGTCATGATCTCACAGTTTATGGGTTTGAGCCCCACATCAGGCTCCATGCTGACAACTCAAAATCTGGAGTCTGCTTCAGATTTGGTGTCTCCCTCTGCTTGTGCTGTCTCTCTCTCTCTCTCAAAAAAAAAAAAAAAAACAGGGGCACCTGGATGACTCAGTCGGTTAAGGTCTGACTTTGACTCAGGTCACGATCTCACGGTTTGTGGGTTCGACCCCACATCAGGCTCTGTGCTGACAGCTAGCTCAGAGCCTAGAGCCTGCTTCTGATTCTGTGTCTCCCTCTCTCTCTGATCCTCCCCTGCTCACACTGTCTGTCTCTCAAAAATAAATAAAAAACATTTAAAAATATTTTTAAAAAACATTTAAAATTTTTAATAAATCTAACAAAAACAGTTCTAAGAGATAGATATTTTTTACTAATATTTTCATCACAATACTCTTCATGCCCATATGAAAATTTAAGTTACTGGCCCTGGGTTTCCCAGCCAGGGAACGGTGGAGCCTTGATTTGAACCAAGCAGGTGAACTTGAGCTCACACTCCCACGTTTGCATAACATTTTACACTCCCATAAAAGACATGATTTCATGTGATCCCCATAAGACATTTATTAAATGGGAAAGGAGTCTATTTGGCTTCAAGCAAACAAACCAAGAATCAATTTAAAGATGACATCCATGATCACAACTTGTTTCCATGTCACAGAGGGGTCTGAAATCCTGCTCTTGCACTTGGCTGTGATTTCAGTAGGGTCTCCTACAGCTGAATCCAATGAGCCCATTCTGCCATCTTTTAAAATCCATCCTCTAAAATCTCACAAGGTTTAGGACTTCTGACATTCAGACATCAAAAAAACATGGCAGTAAAGGAAATAGAAGAGATGGCTTTTTAAAAAAAGTAGTTAAAGCTAATGATATGGACTGTGATATTGGGGGGGCTGAGACCTTCCTCAAATATAAACCATTAGGCGAAGATGAGCAGCTTCTTTCCAGAGCAGCAGACACTGATCTGGTGACACAGCCCTTGGTTATAATGACTTCAGGTCTGTGATACCAAATGAATAACACCTGTGTGATCATACTGGGTGATGGGTGTTGGCGCAGGCGAGTGACCTTGATCACCTCCCCATTACTGAATTGTTGCCATAAAGGCTGAGTCTCCATTTTCTTAGCCATTATTTTGTAGCAAATTCACCCATACTTAATGGCAGCCTGAGCTTCTATGTAATCTTGCACCACAAATTTCCTGCCTCACAGCAAGACCAGAATAATTAAGTGGTTGTATGGTCACACAGTTGTCTGTGGACAAAAGAAGTAGAGAAAAAACAAAGTTATCTTGTAGTTTTTGAATGGACACCTGCTAATAGCCTATAGAGTATTTTTAAATAAAATTTTGATTATGATATGCACAGATAGAATTCTACTTATGACCATTGAAACAGGATTAATTTGGTATCACAAATTAGTTTAAGTGACTTGTTAAACTATGAGTTTATATTCTAGAATGGTCAAACATGTAACTCAAGACAGCTGCAAAAATAACAAAGAAATTAGACATATTTCTAAAGGAAAAATGCCCCATCTGGTATTTTCCTGTCTCCCAGGGTAAGAGTTTCTCACTTATTAGAATGAACAAGTTTAAATCCATCCTTGGTATGATCTAGTGTTTTACTCATCCTTTTTCCCTGACACTCTGTTACATTTCCTCTGATTTCTTTGCCTCCCCAGTCCACCTGCTTTTTTCTGCCTTCTCTTCCCTCTCTTCTCTTTGCAATAAGATTAAGCAGATATTATAATTTTGTTGTTGCCTCCACACTGTCCTACCAAGCTCATTCTTGTCTCAAGTCCTAGGCTCTCGTGAAGAATTCAGCCAAATTCCATCAACACAGAGTTACTGGCTGACGGACACATAGGCACATATGAAAACAGTGTGGCTCATCTTTGTTGTGGCCCTGCCTTTCCACTGATAAATCACTGAATTAAAAATTAGAAAAAGTACTTTTATGGTCTTCGATATTTAATTATTTGATTTCATTCCTGAAAGCTAGAAGGAAAAAAACATGAGCACGCCTTAAAGACATTTGACATGTAAAATTCTTACACCTGAAAAAATCAGAATATCTGATTCCAAAGTCAGGATTTTTAAGAAGTAATATGGGGCACAAGCACTATTTGTCTTTCTCAAATATTTATCAGTTTCCCCTTCATCGTGTTGAATAACAGAAATAAGATCACTGGAATAAAGCAGCTTCACAAGAAAAAGCATCTTTCAGGTTGTGTGCCTCAGCCCTATCTTAGTGTCTTTATCTGTAATAAATGCCTTGTCTTTGTCTAGCATTACCTACCAGAGAGAAATCAACTGGATACAATCATTTCTTTTCAGTTGTGTATTTTTAAAAAATAAAAGGCTGTCAAAATGAGCTGACACTGAAGACAAGGAGTTGGTTGCTGGGTTGAATAGAAGAACCTAGGAGTCAAGTAAAATATTGCTGGTGACAAATAATCCCTTTCCTCTTGGCATGATGCCGTTTCATTCTGGGTGACTTAGTGGTCTCTGAAAATTGGGAGATTATTTTCCTATCCTAAGGTAACTTTAAAAAGATTTGGCAAATTTAGGATTCTCTTCCGTGTTTTCTTAGAGCTCTTCTTGCTTTAATCTTCGGATAACATTGAAAATACCAAGATTTAATGAAATGATCTTGATGTGATCATTTTACTTTCTATCAGAAGGCACTGCTGGATGGCAAATTTTATTTATTTTTTTTTGTTTGAGTACATCTTTATTTTTTTAAGATCATACAGAATTTTTTTTCCATAATATTTTATTGTCAAATTGTTTTCCATACAACACCCAGTGCTCTTCCCCTTAAGTGCCCTCCACCATCACCACCACCTCTTTTCCCCCTCCCCCTTCCCCTTCAACTCTCAGTTCATTATCAGCATTCAATAGTTTCTCAAGTTTTGCATCAAAAAAACAGCTAATGTTAACAGTATCATAAGGATCTGCAAAAGGAGCATGAATAAGAGTAAGTACCAAATTTAATTATGCCATCATCTATTCAGATAGCTTAAAAGCAAGCTAGATCAATGGTCCATGCACTGAAAAATCCATGAAATGCTAATCTTTCAAAAAGAACAGTAGGTGACTTCTGAGGAAGATGGCGGAGTGGGAGAATCCTAAGGTCCTCTCCTCCCAAGAATACAACTAGAGAACACCCACATCAGTGTAAATAACCCAGAACCGACTCTCCACAGCTAAATGCAGAGCAGAGGCCACACTGGAGAGGGTAGGAAGGGCAAAGATGTTAGTTGGTGGCTAAAAATATCTGTGGGTCTGCCCACTGGAAGGAGGGAGCTGCAGGCATGAGAATACCCTCACACCAGGCACCCCAGGAATGGGGATCTGCTTGGAGAGGATAAATCCCCATAACACTTGGCTTTGAAAACCAAAAGGGCCTAATTATGTGAGCTCTTATAATAACTGGGGCTTAATACTTGGAACTTCAAAAATTAGTAGGGCTGGCTCTGGGAGAGCCAGGAGGCAAAGTGAGTCCCTGCACTTAAAGAGACAAGCACAACAAGCAGCCCTGCAGAGATACAGCACTTTTTGAGATGTGACTGTTTGAAAAATGCCTGGACAGCCGTTTGGTCCACTCCTGTCAGAGCTTGTCTCAGAGGGGCAGGGACTGCTGGGGGAGTTCTCCAGGAACAAAAGAGCTGGAAGGCACCATTTCTGATTCCGGCCCTGCAGCCTTGATACACTGACCTCTGTGGGAACCAGCAGAGCACCAACACTCATCACCTGACTTGGTAACAGTGTACCATGCCCCTGCACTCTCGTGAGGATTCTCCCCTAAGGCCCTGTGGCAGGAATTTCCTGAAGTGACTCCAGGTCTTCTCCCACCACAGTCCTGCACAAACCTTGCTAACACCACAAACTCTGCCCCCTCAACAGACCCTTGGTGGGAGCCCATCCAAGCAGTGTCACAAGCCTTGCAGGTGCAAGGAGCCCTTACAGAGGTCAACACCACTCCGAAGTGACTTCAAAGTTCCAAACCAGGGACAGTGGAAGTCAGTCACATACACCAGTTAGACTATGACCCCAACAGCAGGCTGAAGGTAGACATCTAGTCTGACTGCAGGCCCCACCCACCAATGCAAGCTTCTCAGAGGAAAACACAGAAAACAGACTATGTGGGTCCATGCTACTGCATCTTTGACAAATACCTGGTCTGACTCAACTCAAGCCCAAGGTAGCCCCAGACTGGCCCACTAACAAGACAGGGACCAAATAAGAGAGCCACTGCAGATGACCAGACTGAAGGATAAGTGGCTCAGACACAACAGGGCACATATAATAAGCAACACACACAGGAGACATCCCTAAAGTCCCAACTGCTAATGAACAGGGGGCACTGCACTACAGGACTTCTTCTTCATAAAGTCATTACCTCCAAGAGCAAGAGACGTAGCTGACTTTCCTAACACAGAGAAACAGATACAGAGAGTTAGACAAAATGAGGGGACAGAGTAATAGGTCCCAAATGAAGAACAGGAAGAGACCTAAGCACAATGGATGTAAGGAATATGCTTGATAGAGAATTCGGACCCTTAATAGACAGAGAGATCACATAAAAAAGAAGCAATCAGAGATGAAGGACTCAATAACTGAAATGAAAAATACATAAGAGGGAATACACAGGAGACTACAGGAAGCAGGAGAATGGATCAGCGATGTGGAGGACATAACAACTTAAGGTAATTAAGCTGAATAGAAGAGAGAAAAATAAAAATAAAAAGTGAAAATAGACTTAAGGAACTCGGTAACACAGTAAGCATAACATGTGCATTACAGGGATCCCAGGAGAAGAGAGAGAAAAGGAGCAGAAAATTTATTTGAATACATAATAGCTAAAACCATCCTGAATATGGTGAAGGAAACAGAAATTCAGATCCAGGAGACACAAAGAGCCCCCCCAAAAATCAACCCAGGTCACCATATTAATCAAAATGGTGAAAAGTAGTGATAAAGAGAGAATTTTCAAAGCAGCAAAACCAAAGAAAACAGTTTCATACAAGGAAAACCCCGTAAATCTCTCAGCAGATTTTTCAGTTGAAAATGTGCAGGTTAGAGGGGAGTAGTATGATCTACTCAAAGAGCTAAAAGAAAAAGGCCTGCATCCAAGAATAGTCTATGCAGCAAGGTTATCATTCAGAAGAGAGGAAGAGATAAAGTTTCCCAGATAAACAAAAACTTAAGGAACTCATTACCACTAAACCAAACCTAAAAGAAATGTTAAAGGGTACTCTTTGACTGGAAATAAAAGACCATAAACAGGAGTTTAAAGAAAAAGAAGACACAAAAGCAGCAAAATTAAGTAAATCTATAAAAATCAGTCAAGAGATTCACAAAATTCAAGGATGTAAAGTGTGACACCATACACCTAAAATGTGGGGAGGAAAAGAGTAAAGAATGAGTTCAAACTTAAGCAACCATCAGCGTAATATAGACTGCTCTATGCAGGAGATGTTATGTACAAAGCTAATGGTATCCACAAATCAAAAACCAGTAACAGATGTGAAAAAAAAAGAGAGAGAAAGGAATCCAAGTATATTACTAAAGAAAGTCAGCAAACCATGAAAGACAGCAAAAGAAGAAATGAAAAGAGATGAACTACAAAAACAACCATTAAACAACTAACAAAATGGCAATAAGTACCTATCTATCAATAATCACTTTGAATGTAAATGCATTAAATTCCCCAATCAAAAGACACAGGGTGACAGAATGGGTAAAAAAGCAAGAACCCATCTATATGCTGTTTACATGACAGTCATTTCAGACCAAAAGACACTTGAAGATTCAAAGTAAAGGGATGGAAAAGCATCTATTATGCAAATGAAAATGAAAAACAATCCACGGTAGCAACACTTATATCAGACAAAATTGACTTTAAAACAAAGACTATAAAAGGAGACAAAGAAAGCTACCACATAATCATAAAGAGAACAATCCAACAAGAAGATATAACAATTATAAATATTTATGCATCCAACACAGAGGCACCCAAATACACCAAGAAGCTAACAAACATAGAGGGAGTAATTGACAGTAATGCAATAATTATAGGGGGTTTAATACAATAGACAGATCATCTGTAGACAGATCTGTCTACATCAATAGACAGATCATCTAAACAGAAAATCAAGGAAACAATGGCTCTGGATGACACACAGGATCAAATGAACCTAACAGATACATTCAGAACATGTCATCTTAAACTGTGGAATATATTCTTTCCATGTGCACTTGGAACATTCTCCAGAATAGATCACATGTTATGCCACAAAACAAGTCTCAACAAATTCAAACTTTTCCAATTACAATGCTATAAAACTAAAAATCAACCATAAGAAAAAAGCTGGAAAGAGCACAAACACAGGGAAGTTAAATAACATGCTTCTATACAATAAATGTTTCAACCAAGAAATCAAAGAGGAAATCAGTAAATACATGTAGACAAATGAAAATGAAAATACAATGGTCCAAAATGTTTGGGATGCAGCAAAGCTGTTCTAAGAAGGTAGTCTACAGGAATACAGTTCTACCTCAAAAAGCAAGAAAAATCTCAAATAGTCAACGTAACCTACACCTAAAGGAGCTAGAGAAAGAGCAAACAAAAGCTAAAGCAGGCAGAAGGAAGGAAATCATAAAAATAAGAGCAGAAATATATGAAATAGAAACTAAAAAAACAATAGAACAGATAAGTGAAATAGGAGTTGGTTCTTTGAAAAAGTCAACAAACTGATAAATCTTTAGTCAAATTCATCAAAAAGAGGGGTTGGGTGCTCAAATAAACAAAATCAGAAATGAAACAGGAGAAATAATGACAGAAATCACCAAAGTGCAAAGGATTGTAAGAGAATATTATGAAAAATTGTATGCCAAATTAAATGCCAGGAAGAAATGGAGAAATTCCTAGAAACATAACCTCCCAAAATTGAAGCAGGATGAAATAGAAATTTTAAACAGACTGATTACCAGCAGTGAAATTGAATCAGTAATCAGGAAAAACTGCCAAAAAAACAAAAGTCCACGATCAGATAGCTTCACGGGGGATTTCTACCAAACATTTAAAGAAGAGTTAATACCTATTCTCAAACTATTCAGTAGAAAAGGAAGGAAAGCTTCCCAAGTCATTCTACAAGGTCAGCATTACTCTGATACCACAACCAGATAAAGACACCACTAAAAAACAAAACTACAGACCAATATCCCCGATGAATAGAATACAAAAATCCTCAACAAAATCCTCACAAACTGAATCCAACAATACATTAAAACAAGCAAACAAACAAACAAACAAAAAAACATCACCACAACCAAGTGGGATTTATTCCTGGATGTTAGGGTCTTTCAATATTCACAAATCAATCAATGTGATACATCTTATCAACTAGATGAAGAAAAACCATATGATCACTACAATAAATGCGTAAAAAAACAGTTGACAAAATACAAAATCTATTCATGACATAAACCCATGGCAAAGTAGGTTTAGAGAGAATATGCTCGTGATAAAGGCCATATATAAAAAACCCACAGCTAACATCATCCTTACTAGGGAAAACCTGGGAGTTCTTCCTCTATGGTCAGGAACAAGACAGAGATGTCCACCATTACCACTTTTATTCAACACTGTACTAGAAGTTCTAGTGACAGCAATCAGGGAACAAAAAGAAATAATAGGCATCTCGTTTGGTAAGGAAGAAGTAAAACTTTCACTCTTCTCAGATGACATGATACTATATATAGAAAACCCTAAAGACTCCACAAGAAATGACTAGAACTGAAAAATGAATTCAGTAAGTTCACAGAATACAAAATATTCAGAAATGCATTGCACTTCTATATACTAATAGTGAAGCAGTAGAAAAAGTAAGAAAACAATCCCATTTACACTGCACCAAAATAAGAAGATATCTAGGCATAAACTTAACCAAGGAGGTGAAAGACCTATACTCGGAAAACTAGAAGACATTGATGAAAGAAACTGAAGATGACAAAAATAAATGGAAAGGTATCCCATGCTCATGGATTGGAAGAACTACTATAGTTAAAATGTCCATATCACCCAAAGCAATTTACAGATTTAATGCAAAACCTTTCATAATACTAACAGTAATTTTCACAGAACTAGAACCAATACTCCTAAAATTTGTATGGAACCACAAAAGACCCCAATAGCCAAAGAAATCTTGTAAAGCACAAACAAAACTAGAGGTATCACAATAACAGATTTCAAGTTACATTACAGAGCTGTATGGTACTGGCACAAAAACAGACATATAGATCAGTAGAATAAAGAGTGCAGAGATAAGCCTAAAATTATATGGTCAATTAATCTATGACTAAGGATTAAGAAAATGCAATGAGAAAAAGTCCCCTCAACAAGTGTTATTAGGAAAACTGGGCAGCTACAAGCGAAAGAATAAAACTGGCTCATTTTCTTATCACAAACACAAAAATAAATTCAAAGTGAACTAAAGACCCAAATGTGAGACCTGAAACCATAAAAATCCTAAAAGAGAACCCAAGCAGTAGTTTCTCTGTTCTTTGTAGCAACTTTTTTCTAGATATGTCTCCTAGGGCAAGGGAGACAAAGGCAAAAATGAACTACTGGGACTATATCAAAGTAAAAAGCTGCTGCACAGCAAAAGAAATAATCAAAAAACTCAAAGACAACCTACTAAATGGGTGAAGATTTATGTAAATGACATATACAATAAAGGGTTAGCTTCCAAATTATACAGAGAACTTATACAACACAACATCAAAAGGGGGAAAATAATCCAATTTAAAAATGGTCAGAAGACATAGACAGTTTTCCAAAGAATACATCCAGATTGCCAACAGATACATGAAAAGATGCTCAACGTCACTCATCATCAGGGAAATGAAAATCAAAACTAGAATGAGATATTATCCCACAGCTGTCAGAATGGCTAAAATAAAAAACACAAAAAAACAACAAGTATTGGTGAGGAGAAAAAGAAAAAGGGACCTTTGTGTACTATTGGCTGGAATGTAAACTGGCGCAGCCACTATGGAAAACAGTATGGGGTGCCTTCAAAAAATTAAAAATATAATTACCTTGTGATCCAGTAATTCCACTAGTGGTTGTTTATCCAAAGAATGCTAAAACACTAATTCAGAAAGATGTATGAAATCCTGCATTTACAATAACCGAAGTGCAGAAGCACTCCAAGTGTGCATTGACAGACAAATGCTTAAAGAAGGCTTGGTACATACACAGCGGAATATTACTAAGCCATCAAAAGGATAAAATCTTGTCATTGGTATAATGCTAAGTGAAATAAGTCAGTCTGAGAAAGACAAGTACCATATGACTTCACTCATACGTGGAATTTAAGAAACAAAACAAATGAAGAAAAAAAACCGAAAGAAAAAAACAGACTCTTAACTACAGAGAACTGATGGAAGATAGAGGGGAGATAGGTGGAGAGATGAGCAAAATAGGCGAAGGGGATGAAGAGTCCATTTTTCGTGATGAGCACTGAGAAATGAAGAGAAGTATTGAATCACCACTTTGTAAATATGAAGCTAGTATAACGCCGTATGTTAACTGTACAAGAATTAAAAGACAAGTAGGTCCACACACCTTTGAAGAGTGTAGCAATACAGACACTACTTTATTTCTCCCTTCAAACACACAGGATCAACGAGATGCTAAAACTGCTGAGAAGAATCTGTGGAACATTCCGATTCCTCACCTATTTGGCCAGCAGTGTGGCAGAAGCATCCGAGCATGGCCAGGCCACCCAAGCAGCCCTCCAGGACCCACTGGCTTCATGTTCTGCCATATTTAAACTCTTACTAACTTTATAACAAAGAGCCCTACCTTTTCATTTTGCAGTGTGTCCCACGATTTATGTAGCCTGTCCTGAATCAGGGATTTGCATTCAGACAGACGTGGAACTAATCTGTGTCTAGTGCTGCCTTAGTGAAATACAGTCAATTTGTGCAATATCTCTGAGCCATTTCCTCTTTGGAAAACATTAGTAACCACTTTAGGGGTTCAATAATTAAGGAAGAAAGTGCATATACAATGGGTAGCAAGGCCCCTATTGCACATAAGTGCTTAATAAATGTTAGTTTCCTGTCTTCTCTCCACCCTGTTTCATCCGTCCCCCTCAGATGACTACTAGATGTTACTGAGAGGACCAGCCACACCTTCAGGTGCCCTAACGTTACCTCCGGCAGGCCAGCGGGACTTGCAAGGGTAAAGCAAACAGGTCAGCTTGGAGCCACACGTCAGCATATGCCTGGAAGCCAAACAGTGGCAGTCAGTGGCTGTTCCTTGATGCTGTCCTAGGCCCCATGTGCCCTCCTGTTCTAGAATGAGCTTCAAGACTGGCCAGGTGGTGCTTGTGAAACCAGCGGTTTAGAATCCCTTCTGTGGATTTTGGCTGGTCGCAGTTCCCCAACTGATAGGACAGGCTGAATTTGGAGACCGAAAGAGAATTTCTTTGACATTCCCCATCGTTGAGGGCAGGAGAAGGGGCACAGGATAGTTATTTCCCTCTTTACTAGTTTCCCAGAGTTTCCTAGAACAAAACGCCACACACTGGGTGGTTCGAACAAGTGATCTCTTATCTCTGTTCTACACGTCCAATATCCAGGGGTTGGCAGGGCTGATTCCTCCTGAGGGCTGAGCCAGAAAATCTGCTATAGGTCTCTCCCTTCATTCTGCTGGTTTGGGAGCAATCTTTGCCATTCAGTGGCTTGTAGATAAATCACACTGACCTCTGTGTACATATCTCTGTCCAAATTTCTCTTTTTATAAGGACTTCAAGTCATATAGAAGTCGGACCCCACCCTACTCTGGTATGTCCACATCTTAACTGAACTAATCACATCCCCAGTTATGGAATTTCCAAATAAGGTCTGATTCTCAGGTATCAGGGTTAGGGCTACCAGGCACGAATTTGGGGGGTAATGTTCAACCCATAACATCTGCTCTCAAGCCAAAGGAGAAGGTCTGCTCTGTGAGGCTCAAAGGATTCTGCCTTGTCCTGTGTAGTCTGAAGGACTGGGAGTACCTGTAAATTGTGAGGCCGTACCTGGAGCCGATTTAGTCTGATGACACAGTAGAGTGGCCCTGGGACCGAGCTGCCCTTCCCCGACAGTGAGGCAGGGGTTGCCATGCGCCCAGACTTGGAGCTAGCAGACAAGGCCATCTGAAGATCGTCTGCAAGAGGATGTCAGCAAACGGTCTGAGCAGCCAACCAAAGGAGATGCATACCCCCATGCCCTACTCAATGAGGGCCCTAGCCAGAGCGTCCTTGAGGAATCTGAAGCCGCATCCAAAACTGAAAGAGTCAGCTTTGGTCACCAGCCTTAACTGGAAGGCGCCAATGTCCCAGGGCACAAGCACCAGCCAGTTAAGGCAAATGCTTTCCCCAGATCACACAGGGCAGCTGCTGAGTGCAGGGAGAGGGGAAGGAGCAGGAAGGAGAAAAGAGGCCACACCTACCACCTTTTCTCAATGCATCCTCAGAGCCGAGGAGAGAAGGAGGAGGAAATTTCAAAGCTTGATTGAGTCTGGAATTCCGGTATTTCATCAAATAGAAATTTCTAATTTACTAAGGTGGGGCCGTCCCTGTGATAAAGAGCCTGGAAAGGAATGGTACCCGTGCAAGAGCTCACCCAGGACAGAGGAACGACAGGTCCATAGTGCAAGTGTTGAAGTGAGTGGGATTGGGGGGGAGAGATGGGGCTCTTTCTTAAAATTCTTTTTATGTTTATTTATTATTGATGCAGAGAGAAACAGAGCATGAGTGGGGGAGGGGCAGAGAGGGAGACACAGAATCTGAAACAGGCTCCAGGCTCTGGGCTATCCGCACAGAGCCCAACGCGAGGCTCGAACCCACAAACCATGAGATCATGACCTGGGCCAAAGTCGGGCACTTAACCAACTGAGCCACCCAGGCGCCCCAGTTTTTAAATTAAAGTTTACTTTTATCTTTGAGAAAGATAGAAAGAACAAGGGGGAGAGGGACAGAAAGTGGGAGAGAGATTCCCAAGCAGGCTGTGCACTATTAGTGGAGAGCCCGGCACAGACTTGAAACTGCCAAACACTGTGATCATCACTCCAGCCAAAACCAAGAGTCAGACACTTAACTGACTGAGCCACCGGAGGCCCAGCACAGGGTTGCTCTTAAAGCTGCATCCTACCTGCCCAGCGGGTTCAAACCAAAGGGCACCTGGCTTCACAGTGCCCAGCGTGGGGCAGTGTGTCCAGTAGGGGCGCAGAGTAAACAGTTACAGAGATGCACATACAGCTTTCAAATTACTTCATCACTTGGCCTCAACTTCTCATCTAAACAGTATCCATATCATAAGGATTACTTAGAAAAGTGAAATGGACTCTAGATGAAGTGCATAGAATGTACAGCAGGCTTAATAAATGTGAGCCAGTTTCATCCCCTACGTGGGACAAGCACATATCCTGTCTGTGATCTAGGAGGAAGTAAAGGTCTGCTCTATTGAACACTGACCTCCAGCATAATTAAGCATATGTCATTGGGGCTTTAACAAGAATACTTACATAATTACTCATATGGTTAAAGATCTACTGAAAAAGTACAAAGTACAAATGCGTGGGTGGCTCAGTCAACTAAGTGTCCAACTTCGGCTCAGGTCATGATCTTATGGGTCATGGGTTCAAGCCCTGTGTTGGGTTCTATGCTGACAGCTCAGAGCCTAGGGCCTGCTTCAGATTCAGTGTCTCCCTCTCTCCCCACCCCTCCTCTGCTTGCATTCTCTCTCCCTCTTGCAAAAATAAATAAACATTAAAATAAAATTTTTTAAAGTACAAATTATTTAAGTACTGAATTCTGACCAACACTGACTAAGATCCTGACTTAAGTTCAGAAGCCCTTCCTTTGTGGATAAATGAAAATCCACACCAAATCATACCCAGCACACATGTCAGCAGTTAAGGCTGCTTGGACATCTGCAGTTCTGATGGAGAGGTTACGTTTAAGCACAGAGATGTTAACATTCGAGTACCATCCATTATCCAGATATGTTGAAAATGACCGAGTCCATTCAAATTACAGATAGTTTTCACGATTCAAAATATAGTGCTTAAAACATGTAATATTTGCCTGGAAATCATTGGAATAGCAGGATCCCTGCCAGTTCTGAATGTTCCTGGCTAAATTTTAAAGTGAAAATTGTTTTGTGCCATGCAGCTTATGCTTGCCTCACAATACAACAGGGGTATCAAAACTATAAAGAAATTTTGTGAGTACCAGAGGAAAACCTTGGCTAACATTCAAATGGGAATTGAATTGTGAAAAGCAGTGAATCTTGAGAGCCCAGAGAAATGCCTAGGTTATGCATTATTTTCCTTTCTAATCTGCTGTTTTTAGGCTATCAAAACAACTCAGGATGATCTGATTTACTGGAAACCCTGTCTGAGAATTCTACCCGGTAACAAGAGAAATGTCCATGCAAGATGATATTCACGAATGGGTCAGGACTTCCTCTTGCTTTTTGAGCTGCATCTCTGCTTTCATAAGCCTGACCTTTGACACAATGATTGTACCAAACTTCTCAATGCCTTATGGACAAATCCCACTGGAAAGGTCACCGAGGAGAGGGCCACAGCTGTCCCCATGTCCTTACAGAACAGTCGTGTGGCACATACGAAAAGCACAGCTGAATTTTTCACATGACAAATTTAGACAAGTGACCTTTATTTAGCGTACGATGTTTCACACAAGGAGGATGCTGTTAAAATCTTGAAGTGCTTGAACTATCAGGGCATTACTGATGATCTAGTCTTACTCTGGAGTTGAACCAAGAGGCAGCTGAGGTCCAGCAAACTCACATCCTCCCTCCACCCTCTAGGTGCCAGCTTCATGGCACATCAGTGTTGGAATCCAGATCACGTATCTTGTGCCAAACACCTTTTGTGCTTCTGGGCACTTGTCTTTTAAGTCTTAACTTATCTGATTTTAGCATTCATGTTAAATCCGAAGTTCTACTTGGGGGCAATTTATACACCCATAGTTGTGACTCAGAGTAAAAGTGAACAAGAATCTTTTTTCTTTCTAATCGAATTACTTTTGGGGCAAAAAAAAAATAATAATAATTCCATTGCAAAGGGGTGTTTGTTCTTCCTAATTTGTGCTCACCTCTCAAACGTCAGGCGGCTCACCTGGACTCAGAGGTGCTTTATGTAAAAGGGCTGGAGAGCATGGGGTGTCACCAGAAACCCACTTTCTATCTTTGGTAAAGTCCCATCACTCTAGGTGCCCAGAAGGAAGTAGGGAGAGAAGGGAGGATCTTGGAGAGCCAGTCAGAGGAAAGAAGCCATTTCTAGATCCTTCTGAAGGGAAGAGAAATCAGCACGTCTCAAAGGGGAGAGGGATGGACACCAAGGAGAAGAGCCGCACCCCCAAGAGAGGATGTCAAGAGCTGAGGAGGGCCTGGGAGGAAAACACAAGACCCATGAGGGCTCCTGAGCCCTAAGAGTGGTTCCAAAACAGCAGTCACATGGCCTAAAGTCCCCAAGTGATAGTGAGTAACTCAGCAGTGACCATTGTATTCTGATCATGGATGACTGGAAGGACCTCTCCAATGTTTTGGGGATGCCCAGCATCCAAAGACCACTGCCCACCCCAAGAAGAGAGAACTCCCATGACAGGATCGAACATCCCAACAGAGGCTCAAGGTCAGACATGTATTCATTTAATAAAATAAAGACATGTGTCTCTTGTACAGCTGAGTTTATGGAATGACACATACCCACTGCACAACCCAGACTTTTATTCCGAGTTGATAGCAGATCTTCAGGCTATTAGATAAGAAGAAAAAGAAACCACTTGATGTTTTATCTACTCTGTGCTATCTGCCAAATATGGTAGAGATGAAAGACTTTCAACCAAGGCATCTGACTGAGCAGGCAACATTTTTCCTTTTTGGAAAATGAGTCAGAATTATAAATTGAAGATAGAACTGGGGTGGAGAGGCGCACTGAATATACAAATAGGGCAGTCTCCTAAGTTTGGTAACAAGTTCTAATAAAAGTCATATTTGCTGAGAAACGCTCTGGAAGCCAAGAGGCTATGCTGGCCTTTGGTAGAATTGGGACGGAGGCATAGTCTGTCACCAGGGACCCTGCCACCCTGCTCAATTGTCATCAGACCTCCAGAACTTCAGTGATGCGTTCTCCATCAGATCACTTTGGACCTTGTTTTTCTTCCTTCTAGATCAGAATTTGCCTCTTCTTCCAGAACCCTGTGAAATAAACTGAATCAATGGTGAATTATATTTATAATCTCTAGTCTTGATTTAACAGATTAAACTCAGTAAAATGTACATTTTTATAGTGATCATCACTATTTTGACATACACACACAGGTTAGAATTTCAACAAGCACAAAGTTTTGGAACACAAGAGACACTTCTTGAACTACACATATGGTCTCCAAATTTCAGTGGTAGTCTCACCAACATATCCCACCTCCCATGCTCTCTTTTTCACTGACATTCTTCTACCAAGAGATAGAAGGGCCCCTTTGGGACCCATCCACTAGGCTGGAAGTGAAACAGTGACACGGAAGGGCCACATCTAGTCATTCCAACATCTGCCACAGCTGAGGAACCAGCCAATATCTGGGATCTACTGCCAGACATGTGAGTTAGCAAGCCCTCAGATGCTTTCAGCCCCTGGCCTACAATAAAGGGGTAGAAATTAACTAATTAATGCAGGTTTGTGACCAAATACATGCTGCCACAGAATTCTGAGTGTTTTCTTTTCAATAAGGCAGCCATCAACCGCCATACCATCAAACCTTAATCTATGACTAAGTGTCCAATTTGCTTATCTGTTTGGCCTTCTTAGATTTAAAATTTTTAAAGAATAAACATTTGTGATGGCTTGGAAATGATGTAACTGTCTTAACATTCACTTGAGGTTTATTTGCTACCCGGTTGGAGCTGGATCTCATAGTTCCTTCAGTTAGACATCGGGAGAAGACGAAAGCCTCCTTCCAGAAGGCAGGGTTGTTCAGGTTTGAGAATGAAAACTAACTGGAGAACACGGATGTCACTACCCCAGGCCTGTATGTATACTGAGTACATCTGACACTGATAGCTTTTTAACATTAAGGGAAAACATGGCATGCTAGGAAATTACTGCCTTGGGGAAAGAAGTGCTGATTAAGAGACTGATGCTAAGATAGAAAAATGACTTCCTAACTCCACTTCTTAAGTGGGAGTTCTCTGGGCCCTTAAAGTGAGTGGTCCAGTGCCTGGGTACACAAGGCCATGGATAAACATGGTGGCACATTTCTTGCATATGGGAGCAAGGAAATAAAATATTTTTATACTAAAATTAATATCAACATATTATGGATCAGAAAACAAAATGAATGATGGGGTGCCTGGGTGGCACCTGGTTAAGCGTCCAGCTTCGGCTCAGGTCATGATCTCACTGTTCATGGGTTTGAGCCCTGCATCAGGCTCTATGCTGATAGCTAGCTCAGAGCCTGGAACCTGCTTCAGATTCTGTATCTCCTCTCTATCTGACCCTCCCCTGCTCATGCTGTCTCTCTCTGTCTCTCAAAAATAAATTTAAAAAAATGTTAAAAAAATTTTTTAAAGAGAACAAAATGAATGAGACTATATTAAGAAAAACAAAGATCACCAAAGTAATTTCTTGTTTGAAGGAGGCTGCCTTGGTTTGTGTCCTAGACCCTAGGGTGTTTTATAAACATCTTTAGCATCTTGTATGATTCCTCTACATCTGACTCAATTCCAGTGGCCATCTCAGTGATAGTTGGAAGAATGAACTAGCTCTTAAATAGTTATGCTTTACATTTGGAATCCTTAAGATGGACTTCTTCACCTTCTTTGTCCCCACCTGTGTTCTACAATTCTTTGAAGAGCCCTTGTAGGAAAGGCTGGCCCAAGGCATACTATCCAGTAAGTAGCAATGAAAAGACAACTCTAAATGGAAAACCCTACTTATACAAATAAGTTGTTTTCCTTCACTTCAGTTTTATACTTCAAAACTATGTAGTGGTAGCTGGTATTGGTCAGCTCCATGACTGCTCCGCCATCTTGTATTCCTATAACAGCACCAGTTGGAATGGATCCTCATGAAATTTAGTAGTAAAACAGTTTGGTTAAACTCAATGAACATATCACTTTTGTTCCATCAGAGAACTCTCTCTACCTGGTCCCTGTCTATAATTTCAGAGCCTCCTCCCACCCTGCCCACTGTACTCAGGTAAGAAGCCTGCCTTTATGGGGAAAATTGCTGAAAATCCCTCTGACAGAAGGGGACTGAGATTGGGATGAACTTCTAAGGTACTTCTGGAGGCTTCCAGATTACACAATCTTTGAGAAAACTGCTAGGGTGACCAACATATGCCTTTGGGTATCAAGAACAGCACCTGATGCATAGTAACTGTATATATTTCACACACACGTGTGGTACACACAGACACAGAGACTTAAATTTACCTTGCTTGTCAGGCATTATTTCGAAAACTCTGAAGAACAAAATCTGAGTTATATTCCTTTGAAATGACTGCTAAGGATGAGAGGGTGAAAGTCCAACCTATAGACAAGGTTGAAGACACTGTTGAAGATATCAAATATAAAACACAACTAATTGTAAGATACTGTTCATTCTTCCAACAACATAGAATTAGGAGTAAAATGCAGGGGGATCTTTCCAGACTGTGATGACTACATGTAATAGAAAGCTCAGTGGCCTGAATGAGGGGACTTCAAAAGAAAATGGGGTGGTTGAGCTGGGTAGTGTGGGGAGCAGAAAATATCTCAGCTGCTTGGCCATTTGCTAGCCGGATATGTCACTCCCAGAGGGGAGTTGCAAAAATAGGCAGGGAAGCACCACTCCCTGTCAGAGGAGAAGCCAGAAGAACAAAGATCAACCGCCTGCAGGCAGGGTAGTATCAGCTCCTCAGGCGCTGTGCTAGAACACTTTAGTCTGGTTCCTCTTTAACTCCAGCCTTAATCCCTTAACCCTGTTTCCTAGCAACCGACCTAGGTCAGCTGCCTTGTTTTCCTACCTGAAACCTTTATAAGAGACAGTTTTCTGAATAAAGATCTCTTTCTTGCCTGATTGGAAACCATGAGTTGTGTCTTCATTCTCTGTGCGTCCCCCTTCCTGCCCTTTCTCTCCCTCCCTCAGGATCAAGAACCCACGAGGACTCACCACCCCACAGGCCAGAGCGGCAGGGGCGGGACACGACAGGGTAGGAGATGGCAGATGGAAAAACTATGCAGGAAACTGAGATGTGACTCTGGAAAATCACTTCTACCCTATGTTTGCTCTCAGATCACTTTTCCCAGGGGATTTTCTCAGAAGACAACAATCCTGTGTGATAGTACATGTTTTTCATGGGAAAATAAAATTTAAGCAGGGGACAAGACCTATGGCAGAAATATGGGAAATGCTGAATTTAGCAGAATCTTCAAAGTTTTTTTGAGAGCAGCATTTCTCAGAATCATTAATATCCTAACACACATTGCCTATTTCCAAGAAGGGAATATGACATACAGAGATCCCAACTGTAACCACTTTCACTTTTTTAAAAAATGTTTTTAATAGTTTATTTTTGAGACAGAGCCTGAGTAGGGGAGGGGCAGAGGGAGAGGGAGACACAGAATTTGAAACAGCCCCCAGGCTCTGAGCTGTCAGCACAGAACCCGACTCGGGGCTCAAACCCATGAACTGTGAGATCATGACCTAAGCCAAAGTTGGACGCTCAACTGACTGAGCCACCCAGGCACCCCCACTTCCACTTTTCAAGGAGCATCCTGTAGGACTAGGTCTTGCCAAACACATTTTGGATAATGCTACTCTAAATCCAAGGACAGATTATGAGCTATCGACTGTTAATCTTAAAATTTTAATTTTAGAGAGTAATAATGGTCCCAGAGGTCTCCCTGATTCTTGATGGGGTAGGAAACATGGCTATATTTTTGCAATTGAAGGATACATCTTCTTTTACTGATAGAAGGAGATAGGAAAATAGGCAATAATGAATGAGTGTAGACGGAGGACAGAAAGACCATGAACTAAGATAAAAAGAAGGAATCAAAGTGATATCGTTGTGAGAAAACTCTTCAGACTTCATAGCCAGTTGAAGAATAACGAGTTTACATTCTCTGTAATGCAAAGAAATGACAAAATGGGCACTGGGGCATCTAGAGGTCTATTACTTTCCTTAACATACTAAGAAGCATCGGACAAATTATTGATAATTGCATGTTTCTTAAGTGTGGTCCATAGCCACACGAGGCTCCTCGGTATCTCACAATCTGTTTTTTATCTTTTAAAGCCAGTCTATCTTTGGTTTTACAGGCAAGTGACCAAACTTCATAGACATGTTTAATATGTGACATGAGCAAAGGTTATTTACTTATAACCTATCAAATGAATTATTAAGGTTACTAAGTATTGATGAACCAAAATTAGTGCATTACGAGAGCTTAGCAACTTTTCTCAATCAGTGTTTCACTAAGAAATATGCCATTCAGTGCTTCGTAACTTTGGAAAGTTCAAGTGCACACATAAGAGGCAGATACTTGGAATTTCTATGCTTTTCTACAAGACAGAGCAATGCTGCCTTGACTTTGCCATGCTTTACTATTCTGTATCATCATTGTGAATTTCGTTTCTGATGGTTGTTCTGTTAATCCTTCAACAATGCCTATATACCACCCTGGCTAGACACTGAGCCATAATTTTCAAGTATAAATTTCTAAGACATGTATGAAATGTTTTTCAAATGTGGATCATCTTTAACCCTATAGCTATCACAAATCTACAAAAATACTTACCACTCAACATGCCCAATCCATTTTAACGGCCACACCATATCGATGATGAGCAGCCTATGGATTTATGCTGGTGAAAAGATCTGCCGTATAAAATACCAGGTTAAACCTTATTTTTAGCCCATTTTTATTACATAACACCATGAATACAACATATACTGCAACATCTAACTTTACCCTTTTCTAATAACTTCCCAGCATTCTACTCTTTTTCCACTAGAAACGGGAACTATTTGGAGAAGGAGCTGTAAATGAACTAAAACTTTTATTTAGTTTATTTTTTGTTTGTTTTGTTTGGTTTTGGGTAATGATCACAGTGTTCTAACATGAAAGAAACATTGAGTGGGAATTGTTAGTCTGTATTTGTCTGACTTCCTATTAGAAGCATAAAAAGGGAAACAACACAATATGAGGTTAGAATTACATAACCTTTTACCTTTTGTAGAGTTTATAATGACAAGTAGTGTGAGATTCTGGGTTACTAATTCCCAGTATTTTCACCAAGAAGATTCCCTTTTGCAATATTCACTCAGAAATCCCATCATTGAGTGTTGTATCCTATAAAATGCATTTCTTAAATAAAAAGTTATTTTCTTTTTTCCTTATGTCATAATCAAATAAACACATCATTACCAGAGTCTCTGATGTGCAAGAGAAAATCAGTTGAACCCAGTGAGTTGGTTTGAATCCCAGTCAAATGTCCTAGGAAGCCTCTGTATTGAGTCAATTTATGATTTACGAAGTTTAAACATTAAGACTTTCTACTAGATTCCTGTTTTCAAGAGGCCAAAGCAACACCAGATTGGAAACAATTGCCCTGAATGTTTTCAAAACCTATAAAAGTGATATGTAAGGAAAAAGTCGAGTATGATCCCATTCTCAGTGCTTGAAGGAACTGAGGGTGCTGGACTGGAAATACGAGACCCAAGCTCCTCTCTCTGCTCCAACATCCTCACCAAAACACTGATGGCTAAACTTAGGGCGGCACACTGTACTGCTTAAGGGTATGGCCACCAGAGAAAGAATTCCTGAATTTGAATCCTAACTCCACAAAATTACTTAATCTCCTCAAGGCCATCATAATCAAATTGTTCCTAAGAAATTTTAGAGCAGACACAGAAAAAGAAGACATATGGCATACAAAGGAACAAGTATAAAAATTACTGTAGATTTTGGGTCAAAAACACCATGTGAGCCAGAAGACAATGCAATAACACCCTCAAAGAGCCAGGAGAAAAAACCAACCTAGAATGCCATATCCAGCAAAAATAGCCTTCAAAGTGAAGGATAAATAAAGTCAGGTTTCTCATTTGAAAAGGTAAATAATAATAGCCCCCGGCTCCTAGAGGTGTTATGGGTACCAACTTATTTAACGAGGCAAAATATCCCAGACCATGCCTAGCAGATAAGGAGTATTACAGCTATATATTAAAAATAAAATTACTACTAAAAATAAGCAGCTGAGGCTTTTTTGTTTGTTTGTTTCATCTGGTAATATAGTCATAGGGATTTAAAATGAAGTATTTCCGGGGGCGCCTGGGTGGCTCAGTTAAGGATCCAACTTTGGCTCAGGTCATGATCTCATGGTTGGTGAGTTTGAGCCCCAAGCCCCACATGAGGCTCCTGGGGCCTGCTTCGGATTCTGTGTCTCCCTCTCTCTCTGTCCTTCCCCCACTCACATTGCCTCTCTCTGTCTCTCAAAAAAGGAATGTAAAAAAAAAAATTTAATGAAGTACTTCTCAGTGAAAAGACAGCATGAGAGTAACAGACCCCCTCAGGAAGAATGAGAGGTTAAGCACAACTGTTTGTTTTATAAGCAGATCATACCAATAATATGGCTTTTTTAGTCAATTGAGGCAACCTTAACAAGGTACCAGAGACTAGGTGGCTTACAAGCAGGAAATTATTTCTCCAGAGTCTGGATGCTGGCAGTCTGAGAACAGGATGCCAGCATGGTTGAGATGTGATAAGAGCCCCCTTCTGGGCCAAGGACTGCCAACCGGTCTCACTTGGAGGAACATGGCAGAAAGAGAATCACACAGACATTCGGTCCATAACCATGCCTATTCCAGTAGAAGATAAAGGCTTTGAAAGTGTGAAACTTCATCTTAGCATAATGCTTTGTGCTCAATGGTCTAAGAATGTCTCCTACTCTAAGTCACTTCTAAAGCACTTTCACATACGATAACAAGGTGTTAAGTATGTAGTGTTCTCATTCAATCAGTGGTGACACTTCTCAGGTAGCTTGGAGGAAAGGGTGCAGGAGACAGACTTGCAAACAGACAGATACAGTATCAAAGCCCAAACGTGACAATATGGGTAAGTGTGGGATGCTCTGAGGACTCGGAGGATGGACAGCCAACCCAGTGTATGGGCAACAAAGGAGTCTCTTCCGAGGAGATGTGCTTAAACAGTGTCCTAAACAACAAAACCAGGGGATTAGTCGGGACTGATTAGAGGTACAGAGAGTTTGAAGAGGGAGCTTGAGCAAGTCATGTGATCAATATAAGCCTCAGTTTCTCAGTGTCAAAAGGGAGATAATAATACCTTCTTCACTGACTTGTGGTTAGAATGAAGGAACTGAAGGAATAGAAAACCGCCTTCAAGCCCCGCAGGGAGTAATGCACAGATACTGGTGAAGGTGCTACCCACTAGCCTTGGAACGGCTTCAGGGAATCAAGGATATTCAGAAAAAGTAGGGGAGTAACATGGCATTTCCCCCTTATCACAGAAGCCTGAAATGAAGCTTGCTTGAGTCAAGCATTCTAGCCGATGTCAGGCAGCGCATTTCTGCCAGCAGGAGTAGTCATTTTACTCAATCATAATAACAAAGATTTAGTAACAGTGACATAAACTAAAAACACAGGGCCACTGGCTGAGAAGAAGGACAGGGAATCTAAGTTTCAAATCTTGCACGTAAACCACAGACCTGGAAGAGCGTTTAATACAGTATAAGCTGATAATGCTTGACTGAAAAATGAAAGAGAGGGACCCTGCTCCGTTCATTTCTAAACCTCTATTCCCGTCCCCTTGCCAAATATAACCCAGGCAATGAGAGATGAATATTACACATTTGTTGACTTGCAACCAATTGTTTTTGGAAGCTTGATGTCCTGCGCACACTGTGGGAAACACCAGACGCCCAGGACCCAGATGAGGACTCCTACAGAAAGCTCTCTTGACGCCCCTTGGCTGTTAGGGAAAATGTGCTCTTTCCTGCTAGACCCCGGACCTCCTCCCCAGCACCCTTACAGGCTGATCACAACTCTCCTTAGTGGGTTTTCTTCACCCATTTCTGTGAGCTCCACACTTGCTGTAACTGGATGAATTTTGTTTTCCTGGGACTTAACACAGCACCTGGAACACATAAATATTTACTGAGCGACACTAACCCAAAATAGAACTCAGCCTGGGGTCTTCAGGAATTGGCTGTTTGTCTTGGGGGAGGTGGGGGGGAGTCCTGTTTTCCTAACCCACAAATGGAATGGGCTATCTAGTGACAAAATGAAATGCTCGGTACACACAGGCTTAAAAAGAACACAGTATCTTGAACATAGTGTGTATTAAATAAATACGTGATGAAGATACAGTGAGAAACAGTGCTCAGTGATTGTAATTTGAGATGTTTGCGGGAGTCTGGGAAAGCCGGTTCACTGCAATCTAGACATTCTTTCACAATTAGGTAAAGTCATTATCCTCCTTAGAAACTTTTTCAAAGAGGATTGCAATGAAAGTGCTTGCTCATTTAAAGGGAAACTTTACCTCACCAGAGACGCTGCCCCATGGCAAGACGGGTGTGGTCTTTCCGTTGGATCACTTGGAAATAAAGATTCAATGTAAGAGACATACATGCTGGGAAATCATCCGAGTTCCTATCATGCAGTAATCAAGATGCTTCTGCTGTGAGAAGTAAAAACATCAGCCTCACTCCATGTCACTTGAAAACCAGGAAGAACAGGGTCAAACATGCCCACCCAGTCCCTGTACTTCAGTTTTAGCCCGTGTCAGAGCCACAGGAAGGGACGAGCAAGTGTGGGGCTCTCAGTCCCTCACCTCGTCTCCACGGCCCTCGGACCACCAAGGGAGGGTCTCCTGCTCACACAGCTTCACCACAGACAGGCCACCGAGACTTTGATGTCTAAAATAAAAAATGTTTTCAAGATAATTTTTTCTGACAAAAAATTTTTCCCATAATTTGTTACAGCTGGGATCTGATTACATCGTTACTCTATGCCCGCTGCAAGGGCAGACAACTGTGGTTTGCAGAATAAAGAGAACACCACCTCACATTGGTTCCTCTAAGAAACGGAGCGTGCCCTCTGGGGCATCTCAAAAACGGAAGGGGAGAATGCACCCAGCTGTGGCTCCCATAAGGTAACAACACCTTCTTCCATCAATAGCCATCAATTAGCTTAACACACAGAGATGTGTTTCTAACCATGGCTACTACCATTGAGGGTTTAAAAGCAGAAACAAAAGCAACAGGGGCAGGAGATGGGACACAGCTAAGATACAGCCCTACAGAAACCCTATTAGCTATTAGCCATGTTTACAGTCAAATGATATTAGGGTTTTCTTTCTCCCATAGCTTTTAAAAATGTCTAAAATTTCCTTTTTATTCCTAAAGGACCCAGACAACTTGTTCCTAAAAATCAGATTCTTCAAGTATCTCTTCCTACACATCACTGAGTGTCTTTAACCTAGAAAACACATGACAGCCACTGACCAAGAAAAACACCGCTTGGGGCACCTGGGTGGCTCAGTTGGTTAAGTGTCCAGCTTCGGCTCAGGTCAAGATCTCGCAGTTCGTGGGTTCGAGCCCCACGTCAGGCTCTGTGCTGACAGCTAGCTCAGAGCCTGGAGCCTGCTTCAGATTCTGTGTCTCCCTCTCTCCTTGCCCTTCCCCTGCTCACACTGTCTGTCTCTCAAAAATTAAAAAAAAAAAGTTTTTTAAACATAAAAAAGAAAAACACCGTTTGTGGGTAACCTTTCCACATTGTTGCCAAGTAGCTCAAATCATCTAGAGAGAGAACTAGCCCTTTAATGACTTAACATATTGTGATGTGGACAATACATTCAAAACTTAAAGCAATCACTGTTTTCTTACTAGGTTCACTGTATCGGGTATTGTTTCTAAGTTTTTACACAAGGGTCTGAACTGAAAAGCTCTTCAGGGACTTTACCTTCTTAGGATAAAATCCACCTTCCTTAACGTGGTCCACAAGGTCCAAGGCTCACAATTATGCACAGATATGTGCTTGCTCATTTTGCAACTGGAATAAGGAACAAGGAAGTGATGTAACCTGAACACAGGCTCTCTGGCTCCCGGTCCATGTTCTCACCTCTAAGCCCCATGCCTCCTGACAGCAGGGGGGGACCCTTTCTCTTTCTGGAAGTTTTCTACAGGCCAGGCTCCCTGACACCCACTATATCCTAGCTACATTGTTCTTTCTGGGCTTTGGTCCTTCACACCTGCCCTTCCTTCTGTCTAAAACACTCTTCCCACTCCTAGAACAATTGTCTCCTCAAATCTTTTCCATCCCCACTTAAAGGCCACCTCGTAGGAGTTTCACCTTTGACCATCCCATCTGAAATAGAGCCCTCCTTCCCTCCTTTATTTTGTGCCACATAGTGCTCGCTTCAGCAGCACATATACTAAAATATTTTGTGCCACAGCACCATTGGTCCTTTCCTAGCATTCCTCACTATTTAAATTCTTACTTTTTTTAATTTATTTATTTTGATAGGGGCAAGGACAATGCAAGTTGGGGAGGGGCAGAGAGACTGGAGATAGAATCCCAAGCAGGCTCCACACTGTCAGCCAGAGCTGACATGGGGCTTGAACCCACAAAACCATGAGACTATGACCTGAGCCAAAACCAACTCACTGACCCACCCAGACACTCTGAAATTTTACTTCTTAGTCGGTTCTGTGATTTATCGCTCGCTTTTGTTTCTAGACCAGAGGCCACATTGGATCAGGGCTGCTGTGCTCTCAACACCAGGAACAATGACTGGCGCAAAGTAGGCACTCAATAAGTCACTGCTTGCTGAATGAATAAAGGATGAATGATGCTCTAAAATGTGTGCATTAATTCTAAATACTAGTGGTACTTTCTCAGCCTCTCATGATTGTACACACACGGATGGTCTTGGAACGGAAGTGGTATACTGCCTGGTCGTGGAAGCTAAGTGTTCAATTGCAGAGCTCATGACCACTTAGAATGATAGATGGAGGGATACAGGAAGGATGTAGGAAGTATGGAAGGGATAAATAAACTCCCGTCACTACTAGAGTAATTTGCAACCTTACAAACGATTCTACTTTTTCAAGGCCAGTTGTGAGCAAACTTCTCCTTAAATATCACCACTTACTCCCATACTACTTCCAAAGTAGCTCAATCCAGACAGTTCTGTTAGGAAGATCTGCCTTACCCTGAGCGGGAAACAGCCACCCTATCACTTGCAATAATTTGTCTTCATTCTACCCTGCTGAAACAACACAGAATCCATGAAATGCCTTTGTTCCTATACACAAATAGCTGTCCCTGCAAACGCACCCAGGATGGGACACAGTACTCTCAGTGGGAATCAACAGTAAGAGCATAGCACATCTACTCTTAGTGATTCTACCCTTCTTCTTACGTGGCCACATGTTTGTTACTTTATAAAACAGGGGGGAAAATTCTTTTTAATCAGAAAAAAGTACATAATATGCTCCTATATTTATGTGCCTGAACACCTGGTTGATTCATAAATCCCATATTGATAGTCCCTAAACTTTTCACAAATGCTCCCATGAAGTCCCTTCTAATTATGAAATTTATTTCATGGTTCCTTCAGGGAGAAAGCTTTTCCCTCAATTTCCCCTTAAATGTCTTTTTCTTCAGTTCAGTGTTCTCAATTAAGGGTGACTATGGCCCCTGGGAGACAAGAGGCAGTGTCCGCAGACACCTGTGGTTGTCCTAACTGGAGTGGGGATGGGGGACTATTGTCATCTCGTGGAAGCTTAAGTGCCACCAAGCATTCTACAACACACAAGGCCACCGTCTCCCACACCCCCACACGTCTCTGTCCAAGACAAAACATTACCTCATTCAAAATATCCACATTCCCAAGGTGAAAACACCTAGACCAGAGATTCTCAGTGGCGGCAGTACTGCCCCCTTGTGGGAACTCTGGGAATCCGTGGGGTGCTTTTGGGTCATCACCAAGTCATGCAGTCCACGGAACACCACACACTGAAGAATTATTCTACATCCCACGCCACTTCAAAATCTCTGACCCGCCATTCATGCAGAAGAAAAACCCATATATGATCACATAAGCTTGGAGCCTAAATCTGTTTTACATGTAAATGAATTGCTTGGTTTTGCCACCAAGCAAATACACCAGGACCCATATATGTTTCCAGTTGTTACATGAAATGATTTTAGGAAGAGGTGCCAGCCCTTGCCACTTTCAATTCAACTTATCACACTGTCCTTTTCCCGTGGTCATTTCCAACTTGGACAATCAAAGCAACTGTTACACCACGTATTATTTGATTATGCATTATTTTCTGTTGTTTTTTCTTTGGATTATCATTAGGGGGCTAAGGTACACATATGCACCCATATTGTCCGTGCAAATGGGCTATATTATCTTTGCATTTCATTTCAGAATACCGGGAGCATTAGGAAAACATGTGGCATAAAAGGAGAGCCTTGGGTGTCTCAGGATTATACACGCCTCTTCTTGCCCCTCAAAGCCTTCTGGGATCTTGATTCTGTTTTCCAATAAAATTACCACCCTCTACAGCATCTTGCCCTCTGCAAATTTAAGATGTCATTGATACCCTCACCCAACTATACAACCTAGGACAAAAGACAGCCCTGGAAAATTTCTACAAAACAGGGGCCAATCACCACCTCCAGTGGGTGGGACCCTTGGTTTACCCCTCCCCCACTACCAAAGGCACTTGGATATTTCCAGCAAAGTTTCCAAGAAATGAAATGGTCATGTGAATTACTGATCTCACTCAGCAATGAGAAGACACATTGTTTTAAAAAGAGATCAGATGATAGGTGGATAGGAAGCAAACAAAACCAAGGCGTGCACAATCCTGAGGGGAATGGGGAGCAGAGACTTCTGTCTGTGTAGCGTGAGTGTTCAGATAGATTTTTCTTTCAAAAAGGCCTCAGTGAGTCCATAATGAACAGTATATCATTAAATATTCAAAATTATCAAGAACTCCGTTCCCAGAAACCTGGATTCTTTGACGCATCTTGGAGGAAGGGTGTTTGAGAACTAAATATATTCCAATAAAAATATATACATATGATAATTTTTAATTATGTTTCCAAAAGATACCTGAATGTCTTTTATTACATAGTTTATTTTATATAAAACCAAATCACCAGTCAGCTAACTGAACTACCACTGTCTCTTGAACTTTTCTTCAATGTTTAAGAAGTATAAATTCATAGTGGTGGAAATACAATTTCTATTATTGGACACATTAAATAAAAACTCTTAGGTTACAAAGCATATGTGCACCCACTTCAGCTTGGGATAAAACAATTTAAAATTTTAATGTTCATTTCTGAGAGAGCATGAGTGGGGGAGGTACAGAGGGAGAGAGAGAGGAGACAAGAATCCGAAGCAGGTTCCAGGCTCTGAGCTGTCAGCACAGAGCCTGATGCAGGGCTTGAACTCATCAACCATGAGATCATGACCTGAGCAGAAGTTGGACACTTAACTGACTGAGCCACCCAGGTGCCCCCAAACAATTTAAATTCTACTATTAAATATATAAAAGAAGGTAAACTTACAAAACAGTCCTTTCTAAAACATCACCCTGTAGTTTTAATATCAATAATTTTGATTGAACCGTTTAGAGCTTTTCAAAATTGGTTTGTATTTTGACATTGCTTCGATAACGGTGCCAAAGCAAATTTGTTGTTACCATAATATGTCTGTTTGAGGTTTATTCCACTTGTTCTTTGGAACCCTAAGGAAACAATTTACCAAAATTACAGAGAAGTAAAGTGTCGAAATTACAGCATAAAAGTTTCCTTCCCCCTAAAATTACAGGTAGGAAAACGACAGTCTACAGACATGAAAATCACCAGTTCTCTCATTTTAAGCCCAATTTTGGTTCCCCATACATCTTTCTAAAACCCATACCGTGAAAAGAGAACCATAAACCACCGCAGAGCTATGTCGTTTCCTGGAATCAGGAGACACTGATACTTTTTTCTGAACCAAAGGACTATCAATCAACACTGCATCTTTTGAGAAAGAAGAGAAGGAGCAGGGGGAGGGGAGGCAGATGGAAATGGAGGACAGCAAAACCTCTGTGAAACCCGGCATCATCACCTAGGTATCCCTTCACCCCTCATCTCTGACGCCTCTTTTCCACGGGGCTCAGCAGACTTCAAAAGCCACAGCATTAAATCCTGGGCTCAAAGGAAAATTGTTTTAAAAAACAGATGGCACCGTGTACTGAGTTGAATACTGCCCCCCCCCAAAATTAATGTCCATCCAGGATCTCTGAACATGACCTTATTAGGAAACACGGTCTTGGCAGATGTCATCAGGACATGGTTCTCCTGGGTGAGGATTGTCCCTACCTTCCACAACTACGGTCCTGAAAAGAAGAGGGTAATTTGGACATAGACACACACAGACGGAAGACAGCCACGTGAACAGAGGCAGAGAGACTGGGGTGATGTGCAATTTCCCAAGTCGATTAAATCAGAATCTGTTGGGATGGAGCCCAGAATCTCTTGTACCAACAGCTCCATGGAGATTTCCATGCACTATAGCTTAAGGGCCCCTGGACACTGGGCTAGCTGAAGGTCCTTCTTCTTACTTGTGCCCATGCACCTGCTGTGGTATCTGTAATACACGCTAGAGTCCCGGAGTTACGACAGTCCTGGGCCAGCTGCCTCTGAATCAGCCACATTGAGGCGCCTGGGTGGCTCAAGTTTTTGGATCAGGGTTTCTTACTTTCCTATCTTATCTGAATTAAAGTTCTTTCTGGGCCACATTTGTCATTTGGGGACAAATGTGACTCTGTCTCCAGACACTAGCATTAAAACTACAAAGGCAATGGTTATCACTCACTGCACGCTTGCAGCCAGTCTTCTGCACAGCGTCAGCTTGGGTGGACCTTCTTATCCCTGTTTTACAGAAGGGAAACTGAGGTGTAAAGAGGCAAAGCAACAGGATTAAGATATTAGGGGTTTTAAACCCAAGCACAGCCTCTGCAGGAGGCTTTCCAAAGTACAGCTACGAGTACCTATTGTCTGGAAGGGGAAAGAATACCAGAGTGTTGCCTCCAGGCTTTCCTAGATAAGAAGTTGACCTTGTCATGGAATCCATGTTATTGTTTCATTAACTCATTAGCTTGCATTCATGTGTCTGATTACTTTATTTGTGCAAAAATTTTAACTTGGACAGAATAAAAATATGGGGGGGGGGGGGGGGAAGAAAAAGGAGAAGAGGAAGGAGCCAGAGAAGACCTCTGGCCAGTCCTTTGCCACGTAAGGATCTGGGGACCCGTAACCATCAGCATCACGTGAGCGCTGACTACAAATACACCGTCTCTTGGTACCTCCCCAGACCTGTTGAATCAGAAAGTGCATTTTAGTTAGATTCCCCGGGTTACACTCTGCAGTTTAGAATCTGAGACGTCCTGGGTTTATTCAACTCAGGGAGCAGATAACGGCGGAGGGGGCCTTACCGCCACCAAATCTAGTGGCAGGGTGTTCGGTTCCTAATACGATGGGGTGTGGGGGGGGAAGAGTGTGACACCTGTAGAGAGAATAGAGACTATACCATGAGTGAAAAATAAGTCCTAAATACAGCCGATGTCAGATTGCCAACTGCGATTCAGGAAATGACTCTGAAAACTGGGTCAGAGCTATTGTCTTGAGCACAATTAGAACCAAGTATGGAGGTAGACATAAGGGATGAATGTGAATGGATCTGGAGTTAAAAGTCATCATATGCCTGCTGAATAAAGTCAAAAAAAGTAAATAATAACCATGAGAGCTGACGTTTAATGAATGACTATACAAGGCATTTATGAAATCATCACTATATGCGTGAACTCATTCAATCCTCTTGACAACCTGAGATTTACAGCAATAGAAGCTGGGGGGAGGGGCGCCTACGAGGCTTAGCGGATTAAGTATCTGACTCTCGGTTTCAGCTCAGGTCATGATCTCAGGGATTATGAGTTCGAGCCCTGCTGTCAGCACAGAGCCTGCTTGGGATTCTCACTCTCCCTCTCTCTCTGCCCCTCTCCTACTTGTGCTCTGTCTCTCAAAATAAACAAAATTTGAAAAATTAAAAAAAAAAAAAAAGAGCTGGGACATGGATGCACACCGCATGACATGGCCAGGCTAGTAAGGACAGAACCTGGCTTTGCCTCCCGAATACCCCAGGCATCTTCCCGCATATTAGCTGATTGACAGATCAAACTGCCTTCAGAGAAATAAACTCTGGGATAGTATTTGTCCAAATTGGAAAGTTCAGATGCAGTCCACATCCATCTGTAATCTGCAAACAGCCACCGAGAACACACCAATGTGTGAGCTTCATGTGGACTTAGGGAGGGGGACACGCACAGCATGGCTCCACCAAAGCACTCTTACCCCTCGGCTTTCAGCCTTGTTGGGGGAAGGCTACGGAGCTTCTAGAACATCCAGGAAGAGCCTCCACCCAGTCTCCAGACCTGCAGCTCCCCTGGATTTGGAAAGTTATCTCCGTTTACGGGCACTGAATCCTAACAAGACAGAGAGCAGAAACAGACCTTATGGCTGTCCAAGGGCCCAGGCCACAGGGTTGCCAGGGCTGAGCAGGACGGAGCCGGGCACCGCACCCCCTCCTGGACTTTTTGAAGCAATCCATGCAGTGGTTCACAGCCCCGCCTCTGCAGGAAACTTACACAGATGACACCATCGGGAGCTGGTGGGGAGCTGCTCGGGGCATGAGGTGTGACCTCTGCTCAGCCCGATCTTAGGTGCATATTTCACATTCGTGAAACACACGGAAACAGTATGTCCTTCCCACCTGCGTCTTGCTTCCAGTGTACAAATGTCTAGTTGCCCTTGTGTCACTCATCACTGTGGATGATTCAGACAGGTGTCAGGAGAGCTAGGGCGGCAGATCAGAGCCATGGGGGGACGAGGAGCACCAGCCTTGTCACTGACCAGCTTGGCCGCACGTCTGGGGCAAGTCACTATCTTTCTGAACCTCTAGGTGTTTGCCTGATTTTTTACCATTATGTTTTGTTAATCAAAAGGGATGAACAGAGTTAGCTCTTAAAATCCTTTCTGGCCACAAGGATCTATAATTTAATCCTAGAACTAAAGTTTTTAAAACCCTCTAAAATTTTTTATTTTTTAAATTAAAAAAAATTTTTTAAGTGTATTCATTTTGCGAGAGGAAAAAAAGAGAGACTGGGGGAGGGACAGAGAGAGAGAGAGAGAGAGAAAGAGAGAGAATCCCAAGCCGACTCCACACTGTTAGCACAGAGTCCAAACACAGGGCTCAAACTCAAGCACTGTGAGAGGGTGACCTCAGCAGAAATTGAGAGTTGGACACTTAACTGACTGAGCCACTTGGGCGCCCCAAAACTCTCTAAATTTTTCTAGCCTTACATCGGCACACACTGGCTAGCAATTTTACTTAGCACTTTGCACTCATCTCCTGTTACTCCACAGACAGGTATGGAGTAGCTCCTGTACACAAAGCCTATGGCGAGAAGCATCATTATCCCTATTTTATAGACGGGGAAATAAGGCCCAGAGAGAGAAGTAATTCTTCGAAAATCACAAGGCCAGTGTGTGCAGGAGGAGCCAGTATTCAAACTCAGGTCCATGACTCCAAAGCCACATGTTTTGTTTTTATTTTTTTTGTTGTTGTTTATTTTATTTTTGAGAGAGACAGAGGCAGAGTACAAGTGGGGGAGGGGCAGAGAGAGAGAGGGAGGGAGACACAGAATCCAACGCAGACTCCAGGCTCTGAGCTGTCAGCACAGACCCCGAAGTGGGGCTCAAACTTAATGAGTTGTGAGATGGTGACCTGAGTTGAAGTCAGCGCTTAACTGACCGAGCCACCCAGGTGCCCCAAAAGGTCCCTGGTTCAATGATCACAACATGTCCTGAGGTCATTTCTCTGTAAGACTGAGCTGAAATTTCTAAGGTTGCTCTTCCTAATCTCCAAAAAGAGTTTCACTTTACAGCTCCACCCTGATGTTTGATTACTTTTATGAGACTGACGCGCTGCCTACTGCGCTGAGGCAGGTTGATTACTTTCAATAAGACCGAAATCCGATCCAAATAAATGTCTGCAAAGTTATCTTTTGGGAAATCTAGTCCAGTATTGTAACCATATTAAAAAAAAAAAAAAAAGGAAAGAAAAGAAAACTCCCAGAAGTGCCATCCTATAAAAAGAAAGCCCTTAGTGAGTGATTCCAATACCATATATGTCCAAATCTTCCCATTAGCCTTTAAAAAAAAATGTAGCTGAGTGACTTGGAATTTGTTATTTTCTCAAGTGGGAGCAAGATCCTCAGAATCCTTCAAATATCAGAAATGTATTTTGATGAAAGAAAAACAAATCATTGCAATCCTTAAAGAAAAACTCTGGCTACTTAAGAGGAGTATATACACAATTTTATTCTTACTTTCAAAACCATGACATTGTCAGAATTGAAGGATTTTATTCAACTTTAAAGAAAAGTCAAGCTGGAAGCACAATATGAACTTTATAAATCTGAAGGGTAAAATGCATGGAAACATTGCCTCAAAACACTTCTCATGAAGGCAGCTCAAGTAAAAAAACAAAGAAAGAAAGAAGTACACAGCACTGCGATGGTTATAGGTCTGGGTTTTAATCATAATGTAGAAAATTAACCCCATCGAGGCCATCAGCATACCTTTGAGGTGTAACAGAAAGCGCTGGAGATCAATGTGTCTGACAAAGAAAGTTTATGCATCACCACATACACTGAAAAAGTTACCCTGAAAACTAGGAACTATTCTTGACCTCGCTCTCTCACCTTGGGCAGTGTATCCCATATATAAATAAAAGACGAGAAAACGTGTGCGAGAATATTCGTGGCAGCATTTATGCTCAAACAGGCCAAACCAATAACCATCACTGTCAGTAAGCCGAAGGACTTGGACGCTATGGAATAGTGAGTGCGTGGCCATTAGAAAAACCAGCATGGACTGCTCGGGAGAGAACCCTCGGAGCCATTAGTAAGCAAAACCAAAAACCAGCAGGTTACTAAGGAGTGTTTAGTTAGAAAAACAAGCAATAAGCAAAAACCTCCAAATGGGCAGGGGAGTTCTCCCTCTACAAGGTTTGCTTAAACATGTAGAAAGCCTAACACCGGCTGCTGCAGGCCAGGTGGCGGGCGTGGGGGAGGGGCAGGATGAAATGCAGCCTTCTACTGTCTGACAACCAGCAGGCATTACTTTGGCAATTAAAACAATCAAGGAAGTAGACACAGCCCAAGAAAAGATGGAAGTCAGCAAAGCGGAGATGTGACGCATGTCCTCAAGTATCCAAAAGCGCGTCCTGATTTTAACTGGTGACTGTGGACACAGGACCGCGCCGAAGAAACTTCTGTCTCGGACTGCTCTAAGATCCAAAGCCCGGCGAGCCCACAGCACATCTGCACCGGGGCAGGCGTCCGTGTGATGCCCGGGCCCCAGGGGGAGACGAGACAACCGACCTCTCTACGGCAGGAATTTTCTTTGCCTTGATAACCGTGTCTACTAGTGAGATTCGCTTTTCTGGCCCTGTGCACCTTCCATTCTGTCTACCCTTCCGTTTCTCTCATGGTCACACACTACAACGTTTTCTCCCTCACCTAGAAACAAATTATTGCCCTGAAGAGCATTTTTTATATGCTTGACAGCACTTAATAAACGTATCACAAAGTTTCAATACACGTTCTGCAACGGCAATTTCTTGTCAAAGAGGATATCAGTTTTGTGCCCTGTTTTAAATGTTCTCTATGTCCCCTCTTGTAAGCTTATCTGAGTACAAGCTGATGTAACATCTGAGCAAAGAAATCAATTAAAGAAGGCCAAGTAGGGGCACCTGGGTGGCTTAGTCAGTTAAGCAACTGCCTTCAGCTCAGGTCATGATCTCTCAATCCGTAAGTTCAACCCCGAGTCAGGCTCTGTGCTGACAGCTCAGAGCCTGAGCCTGCTTCGGTTTCTGTGTCTCCCGGTCTCTCTCTGCCCCTCCCCCACTCATACTCTGTCTCTTTCTGTCCCCAAAATATATAAACATGAAAGACAAAATACTTAAAGAGGACCAGGGAATCACATTAATTCAAAACTGACTTCTTTTTACCCAAAGTACAACTTGCGTGTGGCATTCGCCCTTGGTTACTGAGACTGACCAAAATCAGCACGTGTCTCCACGATGTTCAATCACAAATGAGGCCATCAGCAAGACTGTTACTTCTAGTCCCCTGGAGCCATCACATGAGTGGGAGCCACACACTGAATGAAACAGCCTTTTACAGGAAGACTGAATGGCACTTCCCAAGGGAGGACTGACATAAAAACTTACAGTCCCGTTAGATGTGACCCACAAGTTACCCCTCTGTGGTAGGCCAGGCTGCACTCGCTCCTCTTTGCTCTGAAACTGTTGAAAGGCAGTTTATATTCAGGGCATCCTAGAATAAAAAAAACAAAAAACAAAACCAAACAAACCGAAAACTGTTTTTCTCTTGCAAATATTTAGATGTATATATACCATCATTCACTCGACTATTCAAATATTTTTCTAAGGGCCCACCCTGTAACGGGCCACCTTCAGATCTACTTAGTTATATTCTAGAATCACAGAATTACCAAGATCGAACAACCTATTAGAAGCTACAAGAAGTTTTATCTGATAGTTGATCTAGTTTTTGCTAAATACAATTGTCTATTAGTTTTTTATGGAGTTTTTTATGGAGTTTTTTATGGCTGGGTAGGAAACCTCAATTCCATACTCTCACACACGTGTTTTTTACTATTATTAATTTCCTGTCATTTTTCTCTCAGTTGTCTTCTCTCAGGCAAATAGGAACACAGAGACCTCACGGGGGTTAAGAATTTCCCTCAGATTGATATTAATGTTCAAAGACCTCTCCACGCCCAGTGTGCTATTTGCCTCCCTTTTGTTAAAGGCAGAAATGCTACTGAAGAACACTGAACTTGGCTTTTTGAATACTTTCCGCCAAATCACTACTAATTGGAAAATGATAATATGACATGCATTCAATGATATGCTGCCCAAATACTTGAGTGCTGACATTAAGAAGGCTGTATATAGGTAGGGGCGCCGGGATGCTCAGTCGGCTAGATGCTGGACCCTTGATCTTGGCTCAGGTCATGATCTCATTCATGGCTGGGGAGTCTGAGCCCCAAGTCAAGGTCTGAGCTGAAGGCGAGAAGCCTGCTTGGGATTCTGTCTCTCCTTCTCTCTGTCCCTTCCACAGTTGCACTCTGTTTCCAAAAATAAATAAATTTTAGGAGACAGAGGAGGGAGGGGGAGAAAGGGAGACGGGGAGGGAGAGGGAAAGTTGGATGTTTGGGAATATATTTTCATCAACCAAAGGCCATTGCCAACTACTACTTGTCCAGCTGCGGAATATTGTGCTTCTGCTGCCATCTTGTGGTCAATTTTGAAATCGCAATCCCTCTCTCCCTGTCTCCCTCCTTCTCTGTCCCTCCACCTGCCTTTTCTATCTTGTGGAGGGTACTTAGAGCCAGACCTTAAGGATCCCCTTTCCTAAGAGGGGAAGACAGTCTGCACTATGCTCTGGAAGAAAACTGGATTGTTGCTAACTCCTCTTTCTGCCTGTATATTCTTCCCCTCCCTTCTCACATTTTTCTCATTTTTCCACAAAGCCATTCTAACAACTTTTAGAAACCTTTCTCTGCATTTGCATGAATCTAGTTTCCTACACATCGATGAAATATGGATTACAGGAAAATAAATTTGTTTTTTCATAACAGATTTTCCCTTCCCAACTTTTTCCAAATTGTGTTTTTACAGAGAAAGAGAATAATCACGTCTATAAAATGCCACAATGCTACCGTTCACGGCAACAGTCTTAGCTGCTGACTCTGCAGATCCCAGGAAGCACCCTGTGGAAGGAGAGAAGCCACACCACCCTGCAGAGGCTCCGGGAGAGCTCCCAGGGCCCCGCTAGGCAGAGATTGCAGCCAGCCCAGTGCCCTTTATCATTTTCCTGCTGTCCTGCTCACCTAAGGTCCCTGCTGCGGTGTGGCAAGGAAAATCACAAATCTGGTGGGGGTGGAAATCAGATGTTTTTTTTGGATGATATATTAAAGTGAATCATTCTTAGCCAGATTGCTTTATCATCTGTGCAAGAGCATATTTTATAAAAGTCACCATTCCTGCCTCGCTCTCTGTCCCCACTCTAACCCTGGTGGAGAAACCGACCACCCTCCAAAGAGTCACCAAAGAGGAGCACAAAGCCAAGGCAAGCAGCGAGAATCTTCCCAAACAGGGCAGGTCTGATGTAGACGTGCTGAACCGAGTGCAGGAAATCTAACAACCGTGACTTTTAAGTAAGTTGCTTTGAGTGTCACAGGGTCAAGATTTTCATTTTCTTAGAGCCATCATTCAGATCAGAAGTTCTCAGACATTTTTTCTGCAGTGACTCACCAGATGGGTGACGTCCCCATGTGCAACACACTCTTGTGAAAAGACAAGACGCCCGTGGATTTTGTGCAATTTCCTGCCATCTGTTTGTCACCACAGTCTAGGAAGCCCATTGGAACGTGAGTGAAAGGCTTTCCCAAGAGAGGTCTGTGAGTACTCTCAGGCTTCTTTTCCAGGAAACAAAGCAAGTCACGAAATCTGATTTTTAAACTGTTACTTACTCATTTGAACTCCAAAATAATCAAATACACACCACTGTGTGTCATGAGACCACAGCAGAAATCTGCCTGGAGAGACAGAGGTTGTTGTCCTGAATATTTTAGTGCGATCTTACTCTCCGAGAGGAGACTCAACTGGATATGAACTGGTTTTATTCTCTAGAAGGTTCAGGGGTCTTTCGTTGTTTGCTTTGCTCACTTGTTTTGTATACGTTCTAGGTACATGCTGTTCTTACCCACTATCTAAAAATTAGCATCTGGGAAAAGAAAAGTATGGTAAGCTGAGGGCTTTATTAGGTTGGAATTTTTACAGTAAACAGACCTGGTGTCTACCCAGGAGTTTACAACCTAAGATATAAAAGAATTTTCTATTTTGAGAATTTGGGGCATATAGTGCCAAGTTCCTTGGTGACCATGTGACGCACAAAATTAGCATTATCTGTACCACACGGGCAATGAGGGACGTCAAGAAAAATATTAACATTTACCCGAAGGCTTTAAATTTGCGCCTCACACAATCATAGTAGCGTAGAGTTGAAGAAATAGATGTACAGATATTTGTAAGAGGCAAACATAGAGGTATTTTAGGCTCCCCATAAGGTTTCCCAGCAGCATTATCACAGCATTTCAGGTCAGAGCGCTCAAATAAAGACACATCTGAGGATTAAAACACATTGTGAAGCACTCTCTAATTTGGACCCGAAAGGAAGAACAGAGTGAATTAGCAACGTATCCGAGAGAATAACTTAAGAACTACAGTGGGATACTCTTGATCGCAAATTAAAACTTTAACCCCACAAGCTAACTCCTGTAGCCATCTTATCAGATTAGCCTTCATAAACAAACACTCAGACGAACCCAGCTTGCACACCGGAGTGGAATCCACGTGTCCCTTCACCCTGCGGAATCACCTCCAATCAACTCCCAGTGTCAATGTATTAACTATTGAGGACTGAGCTGCACAAATATGTCAAACAAACATGCACTAAACATAAAAAACAAAACACACACACACACAAAACGATAAACGTGCAGCTAGTCCAAGAGACTGGGCAAATTACAGATGATATTTTAAAACTTTCTAGTCAATACCAACTTTATATCGATTGAATTTAAAATTACACGATTTTCCAAGGAAGCCTGGTTTTCTACTCTGCTCATTAAAAGAAACAGTATGGAGATGTTTCTAATCCAAGCAACACCTCGTACAACAAAGTCTGCAACCTACCAGTGGTGTTTAGGGAGGGGTGAGGAGTAAGGCTAAGAGTCTTTAAAAAGGAATTTGTTGCTTAGAAGCAGTAAGTAAAATCAGGAGGTTATGTCTACCATCTGTCTTTCTATAACAAAACAAATCTATTTCAAATATTCACATTTTCTGGAAATATGCATGTTTTATTGAGCAAATACATTAATGCATTATATATTTCAATATGGACAATGGATGTTTTTTAAGCTTTAGGACATTCAAACTGCGTGATACCCAAAACATCTGAAGACATGATAGATTTTAAAAGGTTAAAGCAGCATTGTGAGCAAGAACTCGGTTCTATATTTGCCGCTCTAAGATTTTTGCAAACAAAACAGATCTGGCAGCAGTTACAGATGTTGTTCTGGAACAGAGAAACACAGGGACACAAAAGAGAGAGCGAGTGAGCATGGGCACACCCAAGGACAAAGAAAAGGAAATGAAAAAGCCCTCAGTGGGCAAAAAGTAGAAGGAAGCAACAGAGATCGGTCCAGTACCAGTTCCGGGAAACAACGCTGGCGCGTGTGCCCAATTCCAAGTACGAGCGTTGGACAAACTCCAAGACGCTGTAGTCTGTTGTATGCTAACAGCCCAAGACATAAATCTTCCTTTCCACAAGAAACTGATCTGGACCAGCGTACAGGAGTTCCAGAATATTAACTACGGCAAGAGGGCGTACAAGTCATAAAATAAATTAAGTGGCAGTTTGTCTGTGTGTGTATACCCATGTATACACGCACGCACCTACACATAGCCACGCACACACAGCCTTTGCTCCACGTGGCGAGGCACACCGACAAAGGCAGACTCAAGGTCAGCTCTCCCTTTTGACAATTCCCCAACTTCTGAGCTTTCACTTTTGTGAAACAGGATATGCTCTTCCTGGTTTATCTCCAAACGCACAGTAACCTCCAAGAGCTACAAGAATCCTGCACGAGACAGGGTCCTGAACTCCGCTAAGCAAAGTCTCATTGGCAAATGAAAATAATTTCTCATATTCTGAGCAGTGACAAAATCACCTGAAAATCTGATCAAAAGGAAGGGTTTTTTTTTAAGTTTTGTTTATAAATAAATAAGAGAGAAGCACACCAGCAGGGGAGGGGCAGAGAGAGAGCGCGCACGCACGCACCCCAACCATGCTCTGCACTGTCAGCACAGAGCCTGATGCAGGGCTTGAACTCACGAACCAGGAGACCATGACCCAAGCCAAAATCAAGAGTCAGATGCTTAACTGAGACTTGAGCTGCCCAGGCACCCCAAAAGGAAGGGTTTTAATCCACTCTCGGCATTTCCTCCACAGGAAACTGTGCATGATTCTAGAGCCTGAGCCAATCTCAAAGCAAAGTGAATAGGTCTGAAACAAGAAGTCCAGACAGATGAGAAGTTGAAGACATCAATTCACCAAGTCAGGTCCCATTTCTGAGATCCCGTAAAAGGCACTTCGGTGATAATGTGCTCAGTTCTCTCATCACTGAAGGCCGGATCCTGCCCCAGGTGCTACCCAGGCAGCTCCGACGGGAAGGGGCTGAAAAGCTACGCTCAGAACCAGTCCCCTCCCAGTGACCAGGATGGTGAGGAGCCTTCCTGTACGAAAGTCTTCCCCTGCCCTCCTCAACCGCCTCCCCTTAAACTCCTGTCATAAATACTTCTCATCTGAGCTAAGTCAATGAATGCCTTCTCCCAGAAGCTGTTAAACTATTACTATGTTAATCTGGCAAAGATAACTGGGTAACATATTGATATATTGTCACTTAGTAATAAATTCCTTTTGCTGGTAAGATTGGGAGGGACAGAGGGATTAGCATGAGCAGTGTGCAAGCAAAAGGCAGAGTACGATGAATGGTGTTCACAGGAGGAAACCCAGATCACTGTCACAACCGTACTCTTCGTCATCCCTGCTGAGGACATGAGAAGGGTAGGAAGGAAGCAAACTGGTAACCTGAGGATCCCAAGAGATGGACGCCAGAGCAAGTCCCCACCTGGCGAGCATGTCTAAGCCTCCGTGCTGGATACAAGAGTCCATTGGCCAGGAGGTCAGCACAGTGTTGGCTTGAAGATTTTCACAGAAATCCTATTCGAATTTGGGGGTGGGGGTGGGGACCTGTTTGTTTCTGCCTGAAAGGACTCACTGATCACCAAGATGGAAATTGCCCAGTTCCAAGGCAAAAGAGTATAGCAACTTAGAACTTGCGGTCTACAGACCTCAGGATTTGGGCTTGAAACTGGTCTCTTGCATTTCCTAGCTGTGAGATCTCAGGCAAGCTACTTCTACACGACGAGAGTCCTCGCATGCAAAGCCCATTTGTCATTTAGGACTGTTGTGAGCACGGAGTGAGCCACTATAGGGAAAGAGCGGAGTGCGGCACTCAGAATGCTAAGATTCATTCTCCCGATCATGATTATCTCTGCTATTTTAACGCACTGTGTCTTTTCTCCATGAAACATTAATAAGCTGGGCCCAGAGTTTGGCTGGTACTGAGGCATTTCATTGAAGTTGCTTATATCAAAATTAGGCCAAACCCCTTGATTTTGTCTGAAGGTCAAACCAGACCTGCACGGAGTTAGACATGCAAAAAGCAATGAGATTTCTGGGGCATTCCATCCCAAAGCATCCATGTCCCAGCAGAAGGAGGTTCAAGTTCCAAATGATGAATTCACATCATCAAGAATCAAGGGATTTGTAAAAAGAAAAGCTCAAACGGCTTTGGAAACCAATCTACCGTCCCTGTTACAGATTAATATTGATCCCAGCCTTTGCTCCAGCTAATTTAAAACCAACAAATGTGTGTAGTCCTCTGAGCTAAATGGGCAGCCAAAGTAAGGAATTCAGGGGTGTGTAGAAATTTAAGGTAAAGAATTAAGGATATTAGGTCATTCTTGATGCAGAGGCTATACTTGCACAGAATGTAGAGTTTATAGAAAACGACACGAAATACTTGGACTTAACTGGCAGAAAGTGATTTATAAACTCAAGACATCATCACCATCCAAAATACCATCCCGTTTTCAGAGATAATCACTTGATCCCTACTGGGCATTTCTATGGGGTCTGAAAATGAGGGCTGCAATAAGTCGGATGTTTTCTTTTTGAACATGATCATCATATGGTACACTTGATACTCAGGCTGAGTACTCAGACCTTCCCTTTCCCTCGTATAATTTTCATCTAAGCATTCCTCAGATACTTAGATCATCCTTAATGGAGTTGGTGCCTTGTACCCTCTGTGGACACTTGGGAGCCGATCTGGCTAATTGGATCGACTTGATTACAACAGCCAGTGAATTCTCCCATTTCCTTCCCTTGCAATAAATGCGAGATATTTTCGCCACCTATTATGTAAATATTTTAGATTGCCATCATTTTCTAAAACGGTGCTTTTAAGCAAAAGCTCTTTTTTTCCTTCTGCCCACCAAACAGACTATGATTTCAAAATACATGTCCTTTCTTGTTCCTCTAAACACTGCGTGTCCTAGTAAAGTCTGAAACAAACTCCTGAATAGTTATCGCTCAAATCCTAGAGCAACTGCAAAGGAGCGCTGGCTTTGCAGTAACACAGTCCCTGTGAGCCCGGGTTAGCCATCCGGCCGCTGCGGCTTTCCACACAGGCGACGTGAGGTGACGGAATAGCTGGTCCCCCAATCTAAGTATCGGAAAAGTAGAAAATATAGTTTTTAAAAATTTTATTTCAGACAGAGAGAGCACGCCCACATGAGAGGGACAGAGGGAGGGGAAGACAGAGGCAGAGAGAGAAGCTTAAGCAGCCCCCACACTTAGCACAGTGCCCCACGTGGGGCTCGATCCCACCACCTTGGGATCATGACCTGAGCAGAAACCAAGGGTCAGAGGCTCAACGGACTGAGCCACCCAGGCGCCCCAGGGTACTTTATTTTCAAAGCGCCTTGTTGGCTGTTAGGAAATGTAGCAGACAAATACTTTCAACTACTGTCCTTCTTGAACCAGACTAAGGTGTCTCACCAACAATGAAGGGACCATGGTCTGTTTCAGTGCGTCCCTGATTCCAATGGTTACCGTCCCATGGAGTACCTGTCAAAACTCTTCCCACTCTAGTGAGTCAGCTTGCTGAAAATCCACTCCAGCCTCCCCCTCTCAAAGTATAAAAACCTAAGGGCTCAGCAGCAAGAAGTTTACCCTGGATCCCAGCGTCAAGGGAGCGGAGAGGAGGTAAGAGTGCACTCCAGCTACTCGCTGTCCACACTAACTGGAGCCGACCTCCTGTGAGCATGCTCCGGGCTGGCTGGAGGCTCCTACGACCTCCTGTGAGCATGCTCCGGGCTGGCTGGAGGCTCCTACCCCTACCACCAAAGTGCAGGGGGGAGGGGGTGGGTAGGAAAGGGAGCATCGGCCCTGTGCACGTAGGAAAGATCGGCCATTTCCTCCCAGCACGCACAAAACGTCCTCGCACTGCTGGACAGACCCGTGTCCAGGAGAATGAAAGCGCCTCTGGGAGCCAGCGCCCGAACGAGAGAGGCCTCTGGGTGAGGAGAGTTTCCCCGAGGCCCCTGCGCAGGCTGCTGAAACAGCCTCTGTGCGGTGCCGGGTACCCTGGAGGGGCGCAGCCCAGAAGCAGCGATCTGAAATTCCAAAAATGCAAAAATGCGATAACGCCTCGGCCAGCCCGTGGGCCCCGGGAGGCCAGCAGCTGCCGGGTGACCGCTGACGAAGTGGCTCCTTAAGGAGGTGGGCAGATTGATTCCAGCTGCTGAGCGAGGGGCAGGGCAGTGGCCGCGGAATGCGCAGCCAGGCCGCGCCGCAGCCTCAGCCCGAGGCAGCCGCCTCCCACCGAGGGCCAGGCCAGATCCGAGGGCCTTTTGCAGACTTGGCCTGACATTGGGAAGAATGCCATCGTTCCATCGGGCAGGGAAGTTCAGGGCACGCCGGGCCAAACGGTGCCATGTGGACGGTGTCACTTTGTAAGTGGAGTGTCCCTCGGGACGGTGAAAACTGTCCTCTTAGACGTCGGGTCAGAAAGGGCCCAACGTCCCCAAGGCGAATCCTTACTGCCAGGTTCTTGTTTTTCTCCCCTGCCCACTCCCGGCTCCTGGTTCTCTTCTAACAGCTCCTCAATCCTGCCCAGCCTCCTGTGCTCCCCTCCCCCAGCACACAGGAACACTCATCAATGCACAGGAGGGAGGGAGAGACAAAGGAGGGGGATGGGGGGGCGGGCACTGAGAGGCCTGGAAGTGGCCAGGATGGAGACTGGACAAGAGAACACGCTCTTTGCTAGTGCTGGCCTCCAAGTCAGAGAGCTTAGGGGGAGGGACTCATTGAGGGGTCCCCTGAGAGTCCCAACTCAGACACCAAGTGATCTAGGAAGAGGGAAGAGGTGGGCGGGCATGAAGGCACGCCTAATGGAATATTCAATATCCTGCGAAATGCACTTTCGGCCGCGCACTTCCAGAGACTAAAAGCCAGTAATGGGCTGGGGAGTCTGCACTTCCTCTCCCTAATGTCCAGAGGCGCTTTAATGCTGGAGCCAATCGATCAGCCTTCTCCGGTGCAGGCGGCGCGTCGGGTGCAAAAGCTTCCTACTTGTGGCCAAAGTCGCCCGGCCTCCTCTGCGCGCTACCGACGAGCCACACACAACTCTGAAAGGGCAGGCTCCGGCTCTTAAAGTGTCCGGAGACTAAGGGAAGGGGCATGGAGGCGCCCAGAGAGACGCCCCTCCCCCGCCGCACCCCCCACTTTTCCGCGGAAAGGTTCCCGAGGAAGACAACGGGCAGGCGGCATGGTCCGCCCTGGGATGGGGCTGTCCCGCAGCCCCAACCCCGCCGCAGGTACAAGGTCACCGAGCCGCCTCCGAGCCCCGGGGAAGCCCAAGGTGTGGCACAGCTGCGGGGAACCCGGCACGGGAACGTCCACAATGTGGGGCTTCCTCGCAGTTCCGCGCTGACCTCACAGCCGACTGCAGAGTGACCCTGGGAATAATCCTCTCCCCGTCCCCACCCCGGAGGCTTGATCCCGGCTGCCGAGACGCGCCCTCGTCCCGCCTCCGCTCGCCCCTGCACCGGGGCGCGGGGCGCGTTCAGTCCCTGCACCGAACCCCACCCCGTCCGGCCGCCCCCTCCCCGGGACGCCGGCGCCCCCCGCGGCCCGGGTCTGCGGTC
>NC_043701.1:115065792-115099110 GCF_006229205.1 Suricata suricatta | reverse complement strand
GAGGAGCCGGCCATTCCCAGCCCCGCGCAGCCCGGCCCGGCACGTGACGGCCAGGCATAAAAATAAACGCTCCCCGGGTCGGGGCCGTGGGGCCACCCCTTCCCGCGCGCGCGCCCCCCGCCCGAGCGGGGCCTGGGCTCCGGCCCGGCGCCTACCTCTCGGACTTGGTGAACTTCCGGAACGCCTGTCGCAGGTCGTGGAAGGAGCGGTAGGTCTGCGGCTCGGCCGAGATGCCCTGCGCCCGGGTGGTGCGCGGCCCGATGTGCGGCGAGGGCGCGGGCAGCACGGACTGGCATTTGTGCAGCTTCCGCCGCAGCTCCTGGATCTCCTCCTCCTTCTCCGACAGCCGCTTCTCCAGCTCCTTGATCCGCTCCTCCTTGAGCATGAGAATCTGGGCAAAGTCCTCCTCCAACTCGCTCATCTTCCTCCCCGGGTCCCTCCGCCCAAGTTTCCGCGGGGACCGGGGCGGCGGGCGCGCCGAGGGAAGCCGGGCGGGAGAGGGGAGCCGCGGGCTGCGAGCCCCTGGTGCCGAGCGGACGGAGAGCTCCGAGGGCAGGGACGAGACGTCTAAGCGCGCCGGCGAGGAGAGGCAGAGTGCTAATCCCCAGCCTCTCGAGGGAATAGGTGATTATCTTTCATTGAGAAGCCAATTAGAGCCGCCGGGCCTCCCCCGAGACCCCCTCCCCCGTGCCCGCTCCCGGGCGCGCCGTGAGAACCCCGCGCGCGCGCCGCCCCGCCGACAGCCTGGGTGGACCAGAGAGCCGACTCTCACCCCATCGCCGGGCGAGCGCTCCGACACGCTATATGGTACCAAAGGGAAGGGGTGGGGTGGGGGGAGCTCGATGCCACTTGATCCTTGAAATAGCAACAATCACCATGTGATCTGGCAGATGACGCAGCGCTTGTAACTGGAGCCTAAAGACTTTGTGGGGTGTGTGAGAGAGACAGGGTGAGAGGTTTCATAAATACCGGACCGCCCTGGGACAGCAACCTGCATTAATTCACCTTGCTTTTCACTTTTCGCTTCTCTTCTGCTCTGGATAAGGTAGGGGGGAGCGGGGGTGCGTGCGCGCGCGCGAGTGTTTCTCTCACTAGGAAGTCCTGGGGCTTTGACCCCCAACAAAGGCAAGGCACTGGCAACGCCAACTTTTTTTCAGCCTAAAATTTTACTGGAAATCGTCAGCTGTTGGTAGGAAAGATGAATGAATATGCATAAGGTAATGAGCCAAATGTTTGGCGGGGTGAGGGGAAGGCCATTCCACTGGGCGCTTCTCGGAGCCTGGATTTTATTTCATCTGCTGCAATTAAAATATGTACATCGAGCATCCGAATTAAGTTGCTGCATCGTTTTCCGTGATTGGGAAGTGGCGTCCGCCCTGCCTAACGGCTGGCACACGCGACCAGTGCCAGGTTTAGGGAGAAATTGCTTCTGTAATTTGTATCACCTGTGTATCCATCCCCTTACCCTAAGCTAGAGGCATTCTTCTACCTTTTTGAGCCTATTTGCTAATGCCTAAAATTTCTTAAATGTGTGTGTGTCGCAGACAGCCTTTTTCATAACATTAATCACTGTTTAAGGGTTTATCTTCCACGGTGGGAGGAATGTGTCTTCAGGTAATGATCAACAGATCAGTAAATCTTTTTTAAAGGGGAAAAAAAAATAGTTGCAGACTAAGATACCCAAGGACTGTCTCTGAAATTACAGCTTTCCTTAAAAAAGAAAGATCAGCATATAATCACTGGCTACTTTTTTTTTTAATTCTTTCTACCTTGTCTGAAACTAATTTTGTATCAGAGTAAAAAAGTTTCTAAGACTATACTTTAGTTTTTAAATAAATCCTGACCTATTTTATTCTGGGGACTTATTATTTACTGTTAGTTCTACACGTCTGATGATTTTAAAACTTTTTTTATGTTTTATTTTTTTAATTTTTTAATGTTTTATTTGTTTTTGATACAGAGAGAGACAGAGCATGAGAGGGGGAGGGGCAGAGAGAAGGAGACACAGAACCGGAAGCAGGCTGCAGGCTCTGAGCTAGCTGTCTGCACAGAGCCTGACGCGGGGCTCGAACCCACGAACGTGAGATCTTACCTGAGCTGAAGTCGGAGGCTTAACCGAGTGAGCCACCCAGGCGCCCCTATGTTTTATTTATTTTTGAGAGAGAGCGAGAGACAGCGTGAGCAGGGGAGGGTCAGAGAGGGAGGGAGACACAATCCAAAGACAGGCTCCAGGCTCTGAGCTGTCAGCACAGAGCTCGACGTGGGGCTCCAACCCACAAACCGCGAGATCATGACCTGAGCCAAAGCCAGACGCTCAACCTACTAAGCCACCCAGACTCCCCTGATGATTTTAAATTAAATACATTTCAATACACAGCTGAACTCCTTAGTTGCACCAGATGCCAATCTACTCATCTTTGAGGAGTTCTAAATCCTGTTGCTCGTTACTATTCTGTGGCTTCTATCTATGAGCACCGTAAACTTCTGGAATCCTTTTAGGAACACTCAAAACAAGTGATATTTTAATAATAATACATTACAATAAACTATCAGGTTCGAAACTCTAACAGACTCAACCTTATGAAAGATAGCTTTAAAATGACTCTTGGATAGGTTTTTTTCAAGTTCTGCATGATCTTTTATAATTTTTTTAAACATTGTTATTTATTTTTGAGAGATATGCTGGGGGTGGGGGAGGGGCAGAGAGCAAAGGAGACAGAATCTGAAGCAGGCTCCAGGCTCTGAGCTGTCAGCACAGAGCCAGACCCGGGGCTTGAACCCACTAACTGTAAGATCATGACCTGAGCTGAATTCAGACGCTTAAATGATTGAGCCACCCACGCTCCCCTCAAGCTTTACATTATCTTAAATGCAGATACTCAAATATTTCTCCTACTTATTAAAAAAAAGCAATATTTAGACCAAGATTTATCTTACACAGACACCCTCCTCAAAACCCTAAATTCATTCCTATGTTCCAAAATTAATCTTATCTTTTAATACATCAGTTTTAACTTAAGCAATGTTGACATTAAATCTTGTCCATTGGCTTAACAAATATTAAATTTAGGCCAGAACAAACACCTGAGAAAAGATAGCCTGGCAGGAGAGTAAACACTGAATTATGAAAAAATCATAGCATCTCATAGCTGAAAACATCTTTGAAGATCATCTAACCTGATCACGTCATATTCTAAAGGGAAAAAACTAGATGTCTAATGCTAAGGTTCAAGGTCACGACCTAAGTTAATAAGTTTGGATCCGGATTCTCAATGCCCACAAAAAGAGTGCTTTCCTTAACAGACTGCTCCTAGCCTGACACCTGAAAAATCTAGAAATTCTACGATTCAGACAACCTGGCATTCAAAGATGTGGCTTTACCCTGGTGTTGTTTGCTTTGGACTCTGTAGCAGTAAGTTTCAACTATCAAAGCAAAAGTATTAATGAATCTTGGTTTTAGTCGGGGTTTTGTTTTTTGTTTTTTTTTTTCTTAAAGGAGAAGGTCGCCATCTAGTGCCCTTGGAGAGATTTGCTAAATAAAAATCAACCACAGTGAAGTGAGGTTATGTCCTTAAATGTTCCTATGTTCCTTGAGAGAAATAAAGAAACTATGCTGAATTTTGTATCAGAGTAAAACATTTTTAAGAATTAAAAATTTACATAGGGCCCCTGGGTGGCTCAGCCGGTTGAGTGTCCAACTTTGGCTCAGGTCATGATCTCAGTTCGTGGGTTTGAGCCCTGCACTGGGCTCTGTGCTGACAGCACAAAGACAGGAGCCTGCTTCAGATTCTGTGTCTCCCTCTCTCTTTCTGTCCCTCCCCTGCTTGTGCTCTGTCTCTGTCTCTCAAAAAAAAAAAAAAAACAAAAAATTTGGAAAAACTAAAAAGAATTAAAAACTTACAATCTTTTGGCCACTGGATAATGATATACATATTATGCAACTTTTTTAATGCCCTTTATGTAACCGATTTTAATGCTCATGAAGACTCTATAAGGTCAGCACAATTATTCGTTCCCATTTTATGGATGTAAGAACTGATGCTTAGCCGGATTAGGGAATATAAGCATAGTCACAAGGTCCAGATTTGACCTAGGATGTCTTAATCCCTGCGTGGCATTGCTTCAACCTAAAATATCTTAAAAGCCTACTTCTCTATGAGCCCAGAGACCAGCAAAACTAGAAGTTCTTTGATAACGGGAACACACTAAATTTAATACCCCATATGGACCTGGCTAAATCTCTGGCTTCTCAGCAGTCTATTAACCAAAACTGTTTTCCTTGTGATCATTGGGGGTCTACTCTACATTTCATACACAAGTTCAAATGTTTTTTTTTTAAGTACATGTACTTTCGCAACATTACCACGGTACGCTGCCTCTCTACCCCCTGGGAAAAGGAACATCTTGTGAAGAACTAGAAGCTTATAGATGTGAGTAGCTCATGAGGGGATTTCTGTCCTTTATACCAGGTCGGTGGTGTAAAGGAAGCAATGCAAGTATATAAAAGTCTGTTTGCTTTTTATCATTACTATGCTCCATAAGCCGTCCACACTGTCAGCACAAAAATACTCCTCCTCCCCAAAATATTTCATTGGTCTAACTTCAGGCAGTTGCTCCATTCACTGCTAGCAGATGAAACACTCTCAGAGCCACAGCTCTGCAATAACACTGACCTTTACTACAGATTATGGAGGATCCGGAGCAAAGAGAACAGTCGAGTGCAGATAGATGGTTGGAGTGAGGTCCCCTGAGTGGCAGCAGAAGGAAGGTTTGGGGGGCAATGAAAACAGGGAGAGAGGTCCCAGTCTTGGGAATGGGTAGGAAGGGGAGGGTCAGGTGGGGATTAAAACTGTCTCTAATTCCAATCCCTTCTATCCAAACACTTCTCTTAGTGGGAAATAACCGTAGTTGCAGAAAACTACTTACAATGCATTTCCCATCCAGGGATGCAACTAGTGAATGGATCCTAAATATGTGTATTTATCTCTCTGCTCTGTCACTTCCCAAGCTGTGTGTTCGTGGGTAAGTCCCAAAACCCCCGTGGGATGGATGCGCTTCCCTCGTGTAGAATGGGAAGTGGCAGTTACCACCTAGGGTGGTAGCACCTTTCTACCTTCGAGGATTCTCTAGAATTCTGTTCTTAACAAAGAGCATGCACCCATGAACTTCAGCAGAGTGTAAATGTTTGGCAAGAAAGAGTGAAACTGGAGCCTTGATGATCCTATAAAGGTTCCAGTGTACATTATGATTAACAGAAGCTTGAAGCATTTTCAGTTAATTCTACATCATACTAGATGGGGCTTCAATATTAGTGTCTAAACCATGTTCTGGTGACCACAAGTGTGGTCACACCTTAGGCAAGAAGTCCTGAAACACCTCCACATCTCCATCAATTATATAGAACATAAAAATAGCAAATGAAACGCTGCCTCAGTTAAGCTTCAGAATTAGCTTCTATTTATTGTATTTAATAAATCATAGGTGACATTTTTTTTAAAAATATGTCCCTACAGTAAAACATACATAAATGCTTTTGACCCTGTGGCCCTGTGTCTGTACATGGAGTTCTTTCTCCTGCGGTGTGCAACAGGGAGACCACGGCCATTGATGATTTTCTGTGATATCTCATCTACAGGTTTGAAAAAATAACTTTTCCTAGCAATTCTGAAAAATAGAACTAAGAGAAGATGCTACCTAAGTATTGTGAAATTCTGAGCTATATTCAGAATCTTGAAATATGGAATATTCCTCCTGGAATATGGAGATAGGGAAGGCTATGTATGGGACTCCAGGCAGATAATTATAGCTCCCTGCGCCTCAGTTTTCCCAACTATATCTGGATATTAAGTTCTCTTGAACCTGGACTTACAAGGCTCATATGAAGCCAGATGAAAGCAAGATGTTTATTACTTAAATATGACCCTATATAAGTAAATAGAAATAAAAGGGTAATGCTCCCCCCACCAGCACTTTGATTCTTGAAAGGGAAGTCCCCCACCAGGGGGCAGAGCCTACAGGCTCGGTGGTGGTGGTGGTAATATTTGCACTACATTCAGCTACTCATCAGTGATGGCGGGCAGAATTCACAGACACCCCGAAGATTCCCACCCTTGCTGTATCTGCACCCTCTCCCCGTTATTCAGACACTACTGATGAAAGTATTGCTCTGAAAGGATTTTCCAGCTGTGATTAAGGACCTGCGTCAGTTGACTTTAAGATCATCTGGTGATGTTAAGATAGAATCAATCAGGTGAGCCTTTTAAAAGAGATCAGGCTCCTCCCCGAGAGAGGGTTTCCAAGGATGAGAAGGTTTTGATTCAAGAGAGATTCCCCAGCACTGCCTTTGAAGACAGAAGGACCACAAGGAATGTAGGTGGAAATCTAGGGCTCAGAGTGACCACGGACACACAACCAGCAAGGATGTGGGGACTTCAATCCTACCATGGCAGGAAACAGTCCTGGGCCGGTCACGACAACTTGGAAGAGGACCTTGGGGTCCGGAGGAGAACGTAGTACAGTTGGCATGTTGGCCACAGCCTTATGAGACTTTGAACACGGCACCCAACGATGCCGCGCCCAGACTTCTCACCTCCAGAACAGTAAGATAAGAAGTGAGTGTTGCTTTAAGTCTCTAAGATTATGGTGCTCTGTGAGACAACATAATAACACTAATGAATTCAGCTATCCTTACGAAACATCCACTAAAAAGGCCAGAAATATTTTACCTCTCTTAAAAGCCTGACTTTACAAGAGTCATTTTTAGTGAAACCACTTGAGTACGTTTCAGATAGAAGTACTGGGGGACATACAAAGTTGTTAGAACTTTCCTAATAGTGTGAATGGTCTTCTGAGTCGGACAGACTCTGAGCCTTAGCTGTCTCATCTGTGAAACACTAATAATTGTTTCAGAGTGTTTTGTGTTTTTGACCATTTATTTTGGCTCTGGATATATATTTAAATAATCTTGGGTTCTTATTAGTTGGATATTTCCATAGTCATCCATGGAAATTAAGGGCCCCTACATCATACTGCCTCCCAGGTTCATGTACTAATCAAATATTTGAGAAGAGGGGACAGGAAAGAGTACAAATCCCTTGAGTTTCATTTTTTATTTGATTTAGTTTGATTACTTGGGTGTTTTTAATGACAGAAACTTACCGATCTACTTAGAACATTTTTTTAAGTTTTTTATATTTTTATTTTCAGAGAAACAGACTGAGCAAGCAGGGGAGGGGCACAGAGACAGAGGGAGTCAGGCTCTGCACTGTCAGCATGGAGCCCAACGTGGGGCTCGAACTCATTACCCCGTGAGATCATGACCTGAGCTGAAACCAAGACTCAGATACTTAACCGACTGAGCCACCCAAGGGCTCCTACTTCAAACATTTTGTTAATAAAGTGCTCTGAGATCCAGAAAATAGATATACATGACATAGAATTCAAAAAACACAAAAGGATGTTTGGGTGCTCCAACTCCCCAAACCCCCTTATGGAGACACCCATTCACTGTCACCATTTCCCTGTATATGCCTCATTAACTATTACATTCATATATAAGCGTAGTTATACATAAATACCTATTTTTACACACATTCGACACAGACATTTTAATATTGGCTCTGTATGTTAGCTTATTGCCTAACTCAGTGCTGTAATTTCCCGACTTTGAGAACCGTCAGTCCCATACAAGGGGACACAGCTGTCCCATTGTGTGACAAAACCGTGAAAAGGAGTCTCTCAAGTAACTTCAGGGAGTGTGCTTTTCCTTTATACAGTCATTACTATACTTCTTAACCCTAAAAATATTTGGCATTTTTATTAAATATTCTTTTTTAATGTTCTATTTTTATTTTTGATAGAGAGCAGAAGAGGGTCAGAGAGAGGAGGAGACACAGAATCTGAAGCAGGCTCCAGGCTCTGAGCTGTCAGCACAGAGCCCAACGTGGGGCTCAAACCCATGAACCGTGAGATCATGCCCTGAGCTGAAGCCGGATACCCTACCAACTGAGCCATCCAGGCACCTCTAAATGGTCTTAATAAAAACTTCACAATGGTCTGATGCTCTCAGAGAACAAGGCAACTGTTAACCTACGTACGTGTTTAAAGGATGTGATCCAATTACTGCAGGCCTTCATTCTCACCGCCTGCTTTTTTGTTGATGGAGACATCACTTGTGGTTACCCTGGGTTGTTTCATATCAACAATCCCCATGTAGAAAAAGCTAACAAGGGGCACCTGGGTGGCTCAGTCGGTTAGGCATCGGCTTTGGCTCAGGTCATGATCTCACAGTTCGTGGGTTCAAGCCCAGCGTCGGGCTCTGTGCTGACGGCTCAGAGCCTGGAGCCTGCTTCAGATTCTGTGTCTCCCTCTCTCTGCCCCTCCCCTGCTCGCATTGTCTCTGTCTCTCAAAAATAAATAAAAAACATGAAAGAATTTAAAAAAAACTAACAAGCCGTCACTAAGGGATAAGGAGCACCGAACTTTGACAGGCTCTCAAGCCTTTATAAATAACATGCTTTTTTTTTTTTTTTTTTCTGGTCTCCAATCAAAACCGCATGGTTAGCTGAAGTGTTCATTTACTGTTTCTGTCTCAATGAGGGCACACTTATTTGGAAATTATTTTCTCAACGTATCTAGTCATTTATTATAAAAATATAACTTGTTTTTATATCTGTGGAAAAAAAATAGTTCCATGGAACCTTCATTATTCCGGACATATTAAAACTCTCATATTTACAGCTGACACGCCCAAGTGCCGTGTTCATTAGTGTTCATTAGATCTTCCCCACCTGTGCTATAGAGGGCTCCATTCTAGAAGCCTTAATAAAAGTGGGAGAGTGCAAGAAACACTCGAAAGTCTTTCAGATTAATTTGAAGTAATTGCTTGAGTTAAAATGAAATGGCGTCGCGTGGACAAATGCTCTGTCCGAGCAGATCTCTTTCCCTTTCCCCAGTGTCACTTTTCAGCACCCATCATCTGCAGAAGGCAGAGAGGCGGCAGGAAGACAGAGGGTATTAAACTAAGAAGACACGAGACCCACAGCCCTTCATTCAAGACTTCATCTAATAAAGGGAGATCACTTTACAGCGTGCAGGCGGGCAGACATTACTCAGACTGTGGCTAAAATCATCAGCAAGAAACCCTGCCAGGAGTACCTTAGTGTAACATGAGGCGGTGCTGGACTGTGTGTGTGTGTGTGTGTGTGTGTGTGCGCGCGCGCGCGCACACACACATTTCCGTCACTGTACTTTTCTTCTAAATAATCTTCTCTAGCTTGGGTATGTCAGTAAAAGCAAGCTCTTCCTTTAAAGCTGTCTCCATTCAGGACATTTGGATGTCTTCATGTGAAGAGCAGACACGAGTGATATGAAGAACAGATGGGAAATGCCACAAGTTGCTGGGGACCAGACTCCAGTGTGTTGTCATCAATCAGGAGTGACAACTCCCTGCCCTCCACAGCCAGACAAACTGATTTACCTTTTGCACAAATGTCGAATTAGCATTCTAGGAAAGACACAGGAGAAAGGCCATTTATGTCAGAAATCATTTTACTGAGAGAGACGCCATGACGCCTGCATTCGTGCTTTGAAAAGGAAACAAACAAAAAAGAGCAATGCCTGCATTTATCTGAGTGGATGTACTTGGCTTCATTCATTCAAGTACTTTTGCTCACTTTTCTGCAGGTCTCAGGCCCTCCACTAGACGTTGGGGACACACAGCAACAAGGAGGACACAATGTCCACCCTCTAGAAGCTTATGAGAGTGTGGGAGCAGCTGAGTGACTAACACATATAAATGACTGATTTCAAAGCTGCAGTGAAAAATGAGGTTATCACAATGGGGAGGGGGGGAGCACTAAACCGTAAGTGTGAGTGTGTGAATGTGAGGGTGTGAATGTGTGTGTGAGAGAGGGACAGAGAAGTAGTGCCCTCGGGAGAGCAAAATTCACCACATAACTGACTGTTAGTCCTATTTTGTTGAAACCAAAGGATTAACTTGGTAAACAAATTAACGAGGTAGTTGAATTTCTGCTGTGGGAGACAGAAGGCCCCATGCTTCCCGGAAAATCTACATCAAGAGTGGAGGGCCATGTGGAGGCCTCTCCAGGGACTGTGAGTCTTGCCCTGGGACACACGGAGGATTTAATAAAATGCCCTAAGCAGGGAGATTGTACAGTAAGTGACATATGGAAAGTTCCAAAGCAATACTTGAAAACAACCAAATACATCTGTAGCGCCAAGAAAGTGATACTATAGTCTCCAAGTGAGGCTTTATGTTCGTTTAAAATTAGTCTCTTTTTTTGTTTCTACAAAAACTGCTCTTACCTTGTGAGTGTGAAAATCCACTCACCAGGAAAATCGGGTTAAAATAATTAGATTACAGAAATGCTGTTCCCTGACAGAGCGACCTTCGTGAGTCTGAACGTGTGTGTTTGGCAGAAGAACACACCGTACATTCGAGTTATCCTTCTGTTTGTTGGAGAACCAAGTCCATTTATCCCTTAGAAAAATTAAATCATTTTCTCAATAAAAACAAAATTAACAAATAGCTAATATACAGGAGAGCAGGAAATGCATATGAGCTTACAGCATGCGAGAGGGCAGTTTTTAAAATTTTTTATGTTTATTTATTATTGAGACAGAAACACAGCATGACTGGGAGAGGGGCAGAGAGAGAGGGAGACACAAAATCTGAAGCAGTCCCCAGGCTCTGAGCTGCGAGCACAGAGCGCGATGCATGGCTCGAACCCACGAACCACGAGATCATGACCTGAGCCAAAGTCAGACGCTAAACCTACTGAGCCACCCAGGCACCCCAGAGAGGTCAGTTTTTCCATTGCTGCTACTGATGAGATAGTGTGTGTAGGAAACTAGAAAAAAGTGGGGGGTGGTGCTATCAGCAAGAGCAACTATAAAACATTTTATCAATAAGAGTCATATTTAATAGTAAAAATTGATTATGCTATACTCAGAAAATGAAGACTAGTGTGATTTGGGTGCCTGGGTGGCTCAGTGGGTTGAGTATCCTACTTTGGCTCAGGTTATGATCTCATAGTTCATGGGTTCAAGCCCCGCATCAGACTCTTGGCTGTCAGCACAAAGCCTGCTTTTGATCCTCTCTGTCTCCCTCTCTTTCTGCCCCTCCCCACTTCTGCACACATGCACACGTGTGTGTGTGTATATGTGTATGCTCTCTTTAGCTCAAAAATAAAAACCAAAAAGAGTAGTGTGATTAATCAAAATTCCCTGAATACTATATCTTCCCAGATATACTTATCTGTACATTCAATGGAATTCCAACAACTTTTAAGTTGATGAGTTGATTTTAAAATTCCTATGAAACAAATGTTTCAAGATATAAAATATCCAAAAAACAACAAAAACTATGGTCCCATACTGTCAACCTTCAAGTGTACTATAAAGCTAAAATAAACCAATGTGATCATTTTCATTTTAAAAACGGGCCAACGAGGGGCACCTGGGTGGCTTAGTCAGTTAAGCGACCAGCTTCGGCTCAGGTCACGATCTCACAGTTCGTGAGTTTGAGCCCTGTGTCGGGCTCTGTGCTGACAACTAGCTCAGAGCCTGGAGCCTTCTTCAGATTCTATATCTCCCTCTCTCTCTGACCCTCCCCTACTTGTACTCTCTCTCTCTGTCTCTCAAAAATAAATAAAAAACATTAAAAAAAAAAACAAGAAAAGAGAACGGACCAATGAAAGCACCTATGACCCAGCAATAGCACTGCTGGGGATCTACCCAAGGGATACAGGAGTGCTCATGCATAGGGGCACATGTACCCCAATGTTCATAGCAGCAGTGTCAACAATAGCCAAATCATGGAAAGAGCCTAAATGTCCATCACCTGATGAGTGGATCAAGAAGATGTGGTGTATATACACAACGGAGTACTACATGGCAATGAGAAAGAATGAAATATGGCCATTTGTAGCAACATGGATGGACCTCGAGGGTGTCATGCTAAGTGAAATAAGTCAGGCAGAGAAAGACAGATGCCATATTTTTTCACTCATATGTGGATCTTGAGAAATTTAACAGAAGACCATGGGGGAAGGGAAGGGGAAAAAAGTTATAAACAGAGAGGGAGGGAAGCAAACCATAAGAGACTCTTAAATACAGAGAACAAACCTAGGGGGAATGGGAGTGGGGGGGGGGTTATGGGTGGTGGGCATTGAGGAGGGCACTTGTTGGGATGAGCACTGGGTGTTGTATGGAAACCAAATTGACAATAAATTATATTTTTTAAAAAACAGAAAAAGGCTGTACACATGACTTAGCAAATTGTTTGAGATTGAGTCCTAAAAGAGGCAGATTTTACCATATAGTCAGTTTAGCTCCAGGGTTATCTGGTTTGGGTTAGAGAATTTGTCTATTTCCATGTACTATAATATGGCTTTAGATAGGCATTAGATGCAATTCTGTCTCTAATAACAACAAATTGTGTGATCGTGGACAAATTACACAACCTTTCTGAATCTCTTTTCTTGATATGTGAATGTGGCACCCAAATAGGAGAGAAAAAAACACATAGTTTAGGAACCGATCCTTATCTGTAATTTATTATAAAAGTAGCATTTCAAATTATTGGAGAACTAATCTTCACCAATCAGAAGTAAATGTTTACATACTATAGATTTTAAATATATTGTATATCTGTTTATTCACATATAACATATTTATTTATATAATGTTTTCCCCGCTTTTCAATCTGGTGAAATACACATAAATTTACTACACACCCATTGGTCAGTGTATAGCTTAGTGACATTAAGCACACTCACATTTTTGTGCAGCAATCCCCACCATCCGTCGCCACTACCTTTCCATCTTCTCAAACCGAAACTCTGTCCCTATTATGCAGTAGCTGACTTCTCCCCTCCCCCAGTCCCTGGGAACCGCCATCCTACGTTCTGTACATATGCATGCCTTTGACTTCTCTGGGTACCTTGTTTAAGAGCAATAAAACAATACTTGTCCTGTGACTGGTTTACTTCACTTCATGCAGCGTCCTCAAGGTTCATCCATGCTGTAGCATGTACCAGAACTTTCTTCCTAAGGCTGAATAATACTCCGTTGTATGTGTATAAACGTTTTGTTTCTGCATGCACCTGTTGATGGGTACTCAAGTGGCCTCTACCTTTTGGCTATTAGAAAACCCCTGTGCACATCGGTGCACAGATATGTATTTGAGTCTCTCTTTCAGTTCCTTGAGGTACAGAACCAGCAGTGGAGTTCCTGGGTGATGTGGTCATCCTCGGTGTCATCACAGAGAATGTTTTGTAAACATATAAAACAGAGCTGGTATCTATAACATGCAAAGACTACCTAAAAGTCAATAGAAATACCAACATTCCAACACAAAATGACAAAAACAAAGACATTCGTCTTTGCTAATAAAATTCTTGCCTATCAAATTGGCAAAACTGAAGCTTTTGGTCGCACTCTGTATTGTCAGTGTTGTCATAAATGGGCGCTCCTGAATACAAATGGGTGCATAAATTGTTAGTCTTTTGTAGCAAGCAATCTAACGGCAGCCACCAAAAGCTTAAGGATACATTTGCTTTTACTCAGCAGGCCTACCTCTAAAAATTAAGCTTATAACATGATTCATGTTTATATACAAAAATTGGCAGGGATGGGGGACTGAGAAGGGGTGCCTAGGGTGCTCAGTCAGTTGAGCATCCCACTCTTGGTTTTGGCTCAAGTCATGATCTTGAGGTTCATGGATCCAGCCCTGAGTCTGACAGTGACTCTGTCTTTCTCTCTCTCTCTCTCTCAAAAATCAAGATTTTTAAAAAAATTTTTAAGAAATTAGAATGAGTGCAACATTCATCTTACATAAATCATCCCTTTATCAACATCAACACTACTGATATTCGGAGCTAGATAATTCCTTGTTGCAGGTACTGTCCTGTGCATTGTAGGTTGGTTAGCGATATCTCTGGTCTCTATGCACTCAATGCCAGTAGCACCCTTCACCCCGAGTTCTAACAACCAAAAATACCTCCAGAATTGCCAAGGGACAGTTGCACCAGCTGAGATCCACCATATAAACAGATGCTAACGTTAATCATCAAAATTAATTCTCATGTGAAACATTTCAATCTCGACCCATATTTATCTTAATCTGTGTCCAATTTCAATAAGCACATGGGAAGGGTATACAAGTAGTCTGGGTCATATTGCCACACTAATGTAAGGGACTTAATCATGACACAGAGTTAGGTATAAAACTCAAAGTGTCCCTGAAAAAAAGACTAGCTCAATGCTCCTCCCCTTCTCTGCACTCTTGTCTAACAGAATCTTCAGGAACTAAACTGGAGAACACCAGCCCTTATCCTGTGCCTTATTCTTTCTCTGATGGCATGTGAATTCTAAGAGAGCAGAGCAACCACAGAATTAATGAGCCATCCACACTGCACTTAAGTCTTAAATTTATCATTCAGTGACTGGATGTGACATTTAATATTTTCTCAGCTACTATTCAGGAAAAGAGAGAAGAATGTTATCAAGTGGGACATAAACTCGTTTCTCATTTCCTTGAGATATCCTTTTGAAGATTCTTTTCTCCCCCACAGGATTTCCAGTCCTATTCTTCTCTCAATGTGTGATATGTGTGAGTAATGCAGGACTGATGTACATTCAACATGTACAACTTAACCTTCGTTCCTTAAAAGCCTTTTATTTTAAATCAAAGCAAATGATAAGTGACATACACAGAGATTTGATAGAAACATCCTTTTGTCATCATTGAAGAGATAAGAAGTGCAGGCTATCCAATAATTTACTGTTTTGGTAATGCAGCCTCAAAGTTAAGGATATAACTTAATGGAAGGTACTTGAAAAGTTTTGATTATTTAATATTAAGGAAAGGATTAAGACTTCTCTGCAAACTGGAGTTTAGGTTACATTTACAATTAGTTCCAGTTAAAGCAAAATAGAGATTCAATTATAGAGATGCCCTCAATGGAAAGTTTAATATGTTTGTGTGTCCTTAGTTTTATAGCTATATATGGTCTAACTTTCAAAGGAAAATAAAAAAGTAATAAGAGACCATGAGAGGCTATTAGTATTTAATATTAACATAATGTTCATATATGCCTGGAATAGTGTAGAAGCCTCCATACTGTCCCTTAGTTACTTTAAACTAATATATCCTTATGGTCCCCAAATGTTATTCCCTGGGCAAGTTCTACAACTTCCCCAAGTTTTAATTTCCTCACATGTAAAATAGGGATAATAGCAATACCTTTATCATTTGGTGATTATGAATTTTTTTAATATTTTAAAGTTTATTTATTTATTTTGAGAGAGAACGAGAGAGAGCTTGAGTGGGGTAGGGGCAGAGAGAGAAGGGGAGAGATTTCCAAGCAGGCTCCACAACCTGATGTGAGGCTCGATCTCAAAAACCATGAGATCATGACCTGAGCTGAAATCGAGAGTCAGACACTTAACCAACTGAGCCACCCCAACGCCCTGAAATTAAATATTGATTAGTGGTAGTGATAGTATTAAGAACCATAGTTCAGCATAGAATTTAATTTAAATAATATTAAATGTCTCCATGTAATTTCTAAGTGGAACCATTACATTACAGAAAGCCTTTTTGAAAAGTTATGCAAATAGAAGTGTATTGTTTTATGACCATACATTATCATTTTGAAACTGTGTCTCTCTGGAACATTATTTGCAAAACTCTCCACAGTAGTTGCCTTTCCATATCCATGCCTTTGGTAAACCCCCTTTCCCAATGACTCTGAGCTTAACCATTCCATTTGCTTTGGCCGCTTTGGCCTAGTGGCCTCCACTATCCCTACTAACAGCCAGCACACTGCCAGATGTGTGAGGTGGGCAGCCCCTGGTTGATGGCAGACATGAGTGATCCCAGCCAGAATAACCAGGAAAAGACTCATTCCCACTGAGCTGAGCCGAAACTACTGACCCATAGAACCATAAATAAAATGACTATTGTTTCAAAGTCATCAATGTTGGAGTGGTTTGTTACACAACAAAAGCTAACTGATACAGTCCCCTTAAGCAATATTAAGTGAGAATAAAAAGTCATAATTCAGAATGTAGCCAATACTCTAAATTTACAGTCCTCAGGAAAAATACTGACTTGCAAATAACATACTGACAACAGCACCAATTCAATAAACTGAAACCCATCCTCTTTGGGTTTGTACTCAGTCATAAACCCTGGACGTTGGTATAATGCAGAAGGCTGGAATCCTCATCTTCACAGAACAATAACAACAGACAAGATTAATATTCTGTGTGCTCATTTCCATCAAATGAACGATGGCAAATTGCCATGTTGTGTTTTGAGATTCCGAGATCATCTGTAGTTTTGGTGGGGGTGGGAAGAACGTGGATGCCGAAGAATCACCGACCTTGCCATTGTTTACATGGACACTCAGAACACGTGTGCCCATACACGGTATTCATTATTTACATTGCATTGCCAGTCTTTCTTCAAAACTCACAGGTAAGACGTATTCTTTCACTTCCTGGCACCATCTTAAATAGTTTTGGTTCAGGTTGTGAAGCTCTCACAAAAATAGACTGCATAATTTTCCTCACGGAAAAGAGATTTTTGTTTCAAAGAGTACACCCAAGGATCTTCTGCAGTCAGCACCCCGCCCCTCCCTTCCCTGACCCCACCAACCTCTCCCCACCAGAACAGCCAGCCAGGCCGCTGCAAAAAGCCATGCTTCTTGTCACACAAATTAACAGCTGGGAAGAAGATTCCTGAGGAAGCCCACTGATTTCTGTCTGTTCACTCAGACCACAGTGCCTGAGGCTGTTTGCAGACTTGACAGATGGTCAGTGCCAAGACAAGAAAGTCAGTGAGAGACAAAATTGAGGAAACACAAAGTGAAATGTGAACCACATGCTCCTTCCTTATCTTTGGGGACTTTCACTTGCAATATTTATTCTAACCACCCAGTATTCTTTTCTTTCTATTGCTATTACTCTTTCCATTGTTATTATCACTATCTATGCACTTAATGTCCACTCCACTGGAAGAGAAGCATCTTAAATAAAGGTACGTAGTCTGAAACTTTCCCCATGTTTCCCATAGTTCCAAATAATCCCCTTGGTAATAGCTTTTATGATAATTACTGAGTCTTCATTATGTGCCAGATAGTACAGTGACACTTGACATAGCATACAGATCAATGGAACAGGAAAGAGAGCCCAGAAATAAACCCACGCTCACATGGTCAATAAATATACAACAAAGGAGGCAAGAATTTGCAATGGAGGAAAGACTGTCTCTTCAACAAATCATGTTGGGAAAACTGGACAGCAACATGCAAAAGAATGAAACTGGACCACTTTCTTATACCATACACCAAAATCAACTTGAAATGTATTAAAGAGCTAAATGTGAGACCGGAAATCAACTAGCTCCTAGAAGAAAACATAGGCGGTAATCTCTTTGATGTTGGCCACAGAAACATTTTTCTAGATAGGTCTCCTGAGGTAAGGGAAATTAAAGCAAAATGAAACAACTGGGACTAACCAAAATAAAAAGGTTTGCACAGTAAAGAAACCATCTCCAAAATAAAAAAGCAATACTGAATAAGAGAAAATATTCACAAATGATATATCTGATAAGGTACTAATGTACAAAATACATAAAAAGGCATACAACACCAAAATAAAATCCAATTAAAAAATAGGCAGAGAACCTAAAGAGACATATTTTCCAAAGAAAACGTACAGATGACAAATAGAGGTATGAAAAGATACTCAGTCAACATCACTCATCATCAGGCAATTACAAATCAAAACCACAATGAGCGCTCATCTCACACCTGTCAGAATGGCTGAACTCAGAAACAACAGGTGCTGGCGAGGATTGTGGAGAAAATGGAAACTTTGTGCTCTGTTGGTGAGAATGTAAACTGGTGCAGCCACTGTGTAAAACAACGTGAAAGTTCATCAAAAAATTAAAAATAAAAATACCATATGTTCCAATAATTCCACTACTGGGAATTTTTCACCCAAAGAAAACAAAAATACTAATTCAAAAAGATATATGCACCCCCATGTTTATTGAATTTACAATAGTCAGAATATGGAAATGATTCAAGAGTCCATCTATAGACAGATGGATCAAGAAGATGTGGCAAATATTTACAATGGAATATTATCCAGTCATAAGAGATCTTACCATGCATCAACATGGATGGACCTAGAAGGTATTATGTTAAGTGAAATAAGTCAGAGAAAAGACAAATACCATATAATTACACTTACAAGTGGCATCTAAAAAACAAATAAACAAAACCCAAAAACAGGCATATAAATACAGACAACAATGTAATAGTTGCCAGAGGTAAGGGGGTGGAGGGATGGACAAATGGGTGAAGGAGAGAGGGAGATGCAGGCTTCCAGTTATGAAAGGAGTAAGTCACAGGCATGAAGGACACAACACAGAGAATATAGTCAATGGTAATGTAACCGTGCTGTGTGGTGAGTGAGTGTAGCATAATGCATAGAGCTGTCCAATCACTGTGTCATTCACCTGAAACTAATGGGACATTACATCAGTTATACTTCAACAAGACAGGAAGGAAAAAGAGAAAGAAAGAAAGAAAGGAGGCAGGGAGGGCGGGAGGAAAAAGAGAAGGAAAGAAAAGAAAAAAAGAAAAGAAAAGAGAAAAGAAAAGGGAAAAAAAGAGAGAGGAAGAAAGAAAAATTAGCTCATTACTGCAATCCTTATACAAATTCTAAGGTAGGTAAAATTCCCATTTCACAAATATAGGAAGTTCCGCTAAAGAGGCAGGACACTTTGCCCAAGGTTAACCCAACTAGGTTACAGAGCCAGTGTGGGTGTCCAGGCCTTATGACCGCAACAGTGATGAGCCTAACCACTCTGCCTCTCCACCCCCAGCATTCAAACGCAGCCCTTCTCTGAGTGCACAACGTGGTCGCCAGAGCCATGGGCTTGGCTACAAATCTCTAGGTCAGCAACTGTAGTACAGTGGTCCTGAGCAATTCCTTCACTGCTGCGGGCCTCGGCTTCCTCATCAGTAACAGAGTTTACATTCAGAGTCCTAGAGAGATATGGGTGACATACGAAATATAACTAGGAGGCTTCGCAAATGGATTTCTTAGGCAGGTGACATGCAAGTTGAAGAGATATCACCAGGGACAGTGAAGGAGAGGGTCCCAGCCTGTCCAAGACAACACCAGAAAGAAGGGCCAGCAAGTGATCCCTCTCTCACTCTGATCTCTGCCAGTGTCACCCAATGGCCAAACCCATAACCAGAGAGAAAGGGGGTATGACTGGAGTAGTCGCCATGGGCCAGCTGCTGGGGGCAGATGACAGGTGGACAAGGACAGAGGGTGAGTCTGCAGGACCAGATGGAAGATAAACAGGTCCCACATCGGATAACAGTTCCTTACAGAGCTGTCGTGATGATTAAACAAGCTAATGTATATAACACACTATAAATACGGTCTAACACTCAAAAATATTAGCTATTATATTTTAATATTTATTTATTTGGGGTAGACTACAAGTGGGGGAGGGCCGGAGCGAGGGGGGACAGAGGATCTGAAGTGGGCTCTGTGCTGACAGCACAGAGCCTGATTTGGGGCTCGAATTCATGAACTGCGAGATCATGACCTAAGCTGAAGTCAGATGCTCAAATGACTGAGCCACCCAGGTGCCCCAAACTAATTATTATTTTAATGCGTTCATTTATTTATCCAATAAGCATTTATTGAGAACTTTCTAGCTTGCGGCACTGTGAAAATGAATGGCGCTCCAGGGCAGTTTGCCATCCAGCCATGCTCCTGCTAGGTAAGCATTGAGGGGCGCCTGGGTGGCTCAGTTACTTAAGCATTGGACTTCAGCTCAGGTCATGATCTCGCAGTTTGTGGGTTCGAGCCATAAGTCAGGCTCACTGCTAGTCAGCACAGAGCCCGCTTCGGGTCATCTGCCCCCCTTTCTCTGCTCCTCCCCCACTTATGCACTGTCTCCCTCAAAACAAATACACAGAAGAGGTAAACTTTAAGTAGAGATTCCAGAAGAAACCCTCGCTATACCCTAAGTTGGGGTTCAGACATGTCTGGAGAAGTCTGGCAAACGATGGTAGAGAGATTTTGCCTCTTTGTTTCAGTGGCTCTTAGGATCTTGTGGGACAGTGGCACTCTCCAAGGGGATAAGTAGCAGCCCACCAGGGCTCTGTCAGTGACAAGTCCCAGCTGTCAGAAGGGAGGGACAGTGCCAAGCCAGTTGATCTCCTAGCCCAGGCTTCGAGAACTCTGCACCGAGTCCATGAAGGTGAAGGTAGGAAAGCTTCAAGGAAAAAAAAGAGCTGACACTCCACAAGTGCTGAAGGCTCAGATGGACCCGAAAGCAAGGGGAGGCATCACCCCACTTTGTAAGCCCACCGTGCTTCAGCAGCAGCAGAGCTGGAGTTGGGAAGGCCAGGGAGGGGTAGCTGGGGGAGGGAAGGCCAGGACCTTGGCGCCTCATCTCTCTCCCAGAGGGAAGCAACAAAGGACACAACAGATGGGCTCCGCAGTGCCTGCCAAGGCAGGAGCAAAGCAAAACGGTAAACCCGACTGCCAAAACTCGATCAACAGACCAGATGTGTTTGTGAGATCCTCCCGTTCAGGGCTTCCAGAGACTCCAGGACATACGTGGAAGAGGGAAGCTACTACTGCAGGCCACGGGGAAGGAACCAGTGAAACTCAGTTCATAGAAATCACAATGACATAGACTATAAAAAGGCCAAGTGCTCTAAATCATACCTGCAGAGAAGGAGCCCTGAGGTTCTGAAGAAGGAAAGGAAGCAAGGACAGAATCAGGAAGTTTCCTTCAGTTAAACGGCCATGAAGCCAGGCATCCAAAAACCAGTGTGAAAAGTGTATGAAGAAGCAGAAGCAGGTGGAACCAGGGGAGGGAGGCCCTGAGGCTGGAGGGAGCAGTCTGACAGAGGTGTAGGGTGGTCGTGCTGCTTGAGTCTGCAGAAGACCAAGTGACCCGGATGGACTAGGGAGATCCTAGAGCACCAGCCTCAAGAATGTGCGGTCATTCCAGAATTCCAGCAGCTACCGAAAATCATCGGAGATTTCTAAGGGAGGAAATAATACCAAGGGAGCTCTGGACTTGATAAATACACAGCACCAGAGTGAAAGCAGAAGTAAGCAAAGCATCAGGGCGCCTGGGGGGCTCAGTCTGTTGAGTATCCAACTTCAGCCCAGGTCATGATCTCAGGGTTCATGGGTTCGAGCCCCACGTCTGGCTCTGTGCTGACAGCTCAGAGTCTGGAGCCTGCTCAGATTCTGTGTCTCCTTCTCTCTCTACCCCTGCTCACACTCTGTCTCTCTCCATCTCTCAAGAATGAATAAACATTAAGAGAGAGAGAAAGAGAGAGAGAGAGAGAGAGAGAGAAGTAAGCAAACCAAGGCAAATTCCTCCAAGTCTACCTTCACAGCTTGTTAATAAAAATAAACATACACAACATTGTTTTGGGTGCTGGACACTGTCATTAATAACATCACAGTCACAGCTATCAGCCCCTGGGCTCTGGGCTCAGTGAGACATAGGCTATCCAATATAGTCTTTTCTATTGTCATACAGACCAGATCTTTTATTTCCATCTCACAGATAAAGGGAATACAGATCGTGAGAGACGGAGCCCAAACTCATAAACCTGTACTCATGTTTTGAACCTCAATCGCATCCTTAACTACCGTAAAGCAAAAAATTCTGCTGAACACTTTGGGCAAAATATCACTTTTACTGAAGTAAGGCCCATAAACCCTGAATTAAATTTTTGTTTTCATGTGCTAGTAGTTTTAAAAATAGTCCTCATTCATGGAGGCTGCTAAGAATAGTCCAGGAAAACAAATGACAACCAAATCAGGACTCAAATTGGCAAGATAAATAGCCAAATAAATAATATTTGAGGGAGACTGGGGAGAATTATGATGCAAGGAGAGGAGGTTCAGAGGCCCCTGGCTGGCTCAGTTGGTGAAGCGTCTGACTCTTGACTTCAGCTCAGGTCACAATCTCACGGTTCATGAGTTTGAGCCCCGCGTTGGGCTCTGCACTGACAGCACAGGGACTGCTTGGGATTCGCTATTTCTCTCTCTTACCCTCCTCTGCTGGCACTTTCTCTCTCTCTCTCTCAAAGTAAATACAAAAACTTAAAAAATGCATTTAAAAAAGGACGAAGAGAAGGTTCCCCTTAATGCAAGCTTTGACACAAGCATGCTTTCTCGGTGTTGGGCTGGGGCTCTCATCTCCTGAAGGAGAGAGAACCTTCCCTAGGGCCGCACACAGTACATGAGCACCCAATTGTCATAAGTGAATAAATGAAGAAAGAACTCAGTGACTGGTCCTTCTCAAAGCTTACGGAAGGAAAGAGCAAGAAGGAATACTCGCGAAGTCTTCAGTGTGAAGAAGCACTCAAACACTGTTTGTTGATTTGCTTGAAGTTGAAGTCGCAGCAGGGGATGCAGCAGATGAGTCTGTGACCTTCCTGTGTCCCACACCCTCACCCCCTCCAGACGATCTCACGCAGACCTCCTGGGTCCTTGGATTTCAGGCAGGCTGGTTCCCCTAAGCACAAAATGTTTCCCTCATGCACAGAGCTGAACGACACAAGTCAGGCTGTGTGATGCTGACTGTGTCCTTGGAGAAAGTTCACATCCAAGCCGTTTTATCCACTGGGCACTCCAGTGTCACGGAGGCTATGAATTTTTCAGGAGCTAACCATGTGATAGAAAGTGTGGTGGCTTTCTCTATCAAAGGAAAAGAATGTAGAATGTACTGTTATACCACATTGTGTCAGTTTCATTCATTATTAAGTTTAATGGCTTATATCGCTACATTTATAGAGCAATGCTAGATGGAACAAGAGAAAAAGAAGTAATACCAGTTAATAAACTAGAGGGGATAATAAGAGATGATCACCGTTTTGTGATCCCCAGTGTAATAATTCAGGAAAGGAGCAACAACAAATACTGGATGGAAAAAGAGGAAAAATATGCTTTCACAAGGACAGACCTGGGGTGCCCACACTTACCAATGGATAAAGCTTACGGCTTAGAACAGGAACAATCTGAATTGAGTCTGATCCCCAGTGTGAGGCCATATGAAGGTCCCCATATCAATGTGACACAGTTTTCCACACATGGTGAAACAGAACTGAATCAAGAATCTAGATGTAGTTACCAGTTTATAAGATGTAAGAAGGTGAAGACCCAAGGGAAATAATACTGTGAAGAAACAGGAAGGCAGAGCAGAAGCATTCTAAAACACCAGGGGCCTGGATTCTTGAAAAAGTCAACATCATGAAGGGGGAAATGCTCCACTTTGAAAGAAAACAAGAGGTGTACCAAATGCCGCTCTGTGGCCTTACTGATCCTGGCTCAGAAAAGTCAGTTACAGGGGCGCCTGGGTGGCTCAGTCAGTTAAGTGTCCGACTTCAGCTCAGGTCATGATCTCACAGTTCATGGGTTCGAACGTCTGGCCCTGTGCTGACAGCTCGGAGCCTGGAGCCTGCTTTGGCTTCTGGGTCTCCCTCTCTCTCTGCCCCTCCCCCACTCACACTCTGTCTCTCAAAAAAGTCAGTTACAAAAGACATTTGAAAATGGATTGAATATTAAATGACTTTGAACAATGTTATGCTAATTTTCTTACAGGTGATAAAAGGGTTATGATTATGCAGAAAATTTCTGATGAGGGATTTAGGGGTGATGTGTTAGGATGCCTGACAAGTTACTATCAAAATTTTCAGCCAAAACGGGGGAAAATAGATATATAGAATGTATATGTGTACATATATTTGTGTGTACAGATAGAGTATAAACATAGGAAAATACAAACAACTGTTAAATACAGGTTCAGCCCATAAAGATATAAATTCAACTATTTTTTTCAGCATTTCTGTGTGTTAATTTTTCATAACAAAAAATTAGAGTGGGGAGCCTGGGTGGCTCAATTGATTAAGTGTCCAACTTTGGCTCAAGTCATGATCTCACAGTGGGTGTGTTCGAGTCCCAAATTGGGCTCAGAGCCTGGAGCCTGCTTCGGATTCTGTGTCTCCTCCTCTCTCTCTCTCTCTTTCTCCCTTCCCTGCTCTCTCTCTGTGTGTCTCTCTCTCAAAAAAATAAATATAAAAAAAATTTTAAGTTGGAGGAAACTTCTGCATCTAGAAAGCCTAACCAAAAAAACTTTGCTTATAAAAATGATTTTCCCTTTAAAAATGCAGATCTGACCATTACTTCAAAAGAATATAACTGCATGCACAGAAATTTCTAAGTAAATCTCACTGCATGCACAAAAATTTCTAAGTAACGTACGTTGAGTTGTCAGTGCTAAAACTTCAGAAAAGCAGTCATAAAAAATATTCTTTCAATAGTTTATGGCATAAAATTTTTAAAAAGGTATATTTAATGTAGAATGTGGGTATATGGTGATATGTTTTATAAAATGGAGACTGAACTTATAAAAGCACATAGGAGTTTATGAAAATGGACCTACTTGGCTGAAAGTGCACTTGAGCGTGCAACACTTTTTTCAACCGCCCTGGGCAGGAATACCTCCATCTCCCCATCACGTACCATCTACCCTCTAGGTTTCCAAGATATTAAAAAAGGGTGTATTACTTATCAAACAGTGTGTATGTGCAAGAGTGTGAGACATTCCTCACAAGCATATCTCCCCTAAACCTCACAATGCCTCCATGAATTAAGAACTAACGATATGCTCATTTTACAGAGAAAGAAAAATGAAGGCCAAGTTGCCTAAGACCACATAGGTAGTCCAGGTAATGCTGGGATGGAAGTCAGCATTTATCTGACCTTTTGGGGCTGGCAGGCAGGCAGGACCAAAGTCACGTGAAGAGGTCACTAACACCTGGAGACTCCTGGTTGGAATTTCAAAGGAGGGAGGAGAAGGTTCTGCGATCAGTCGATCAGTCGTGGAGAAAGGTGGACACTGTGGAGCCGGGATCTCTTCTTCATGTCACCTGACTCCCACCATGGAAGGCACCTACTCCCCACGGCAGAGAGCTGGCCCGGATGGAAAACAGCGTGGTGGGAAATGCCATCCACATGTAAACTCTTCCAAAGCCTCCCATCCTGTGTGTTGAGGGAGAGGCTGTTCCCATAAGAAATGACCGGCATTCTTTGATCACAGAGAGACACAAGCCCACAGCACTAATCTTGTCATTTTCCTGTTTACATTACTGAGTGAGTTCCCAAAGCCCACTGGCAAGCAGAAAGCAGTTGCGGTGCATTTCAGCAGCACCGCCGGAGAGGTCGGCATCTGGGGACATGGGCTGTGGCCAAGACCCTGCCAGAATGGACATTTGTGATGCCATCAAGGTTAGCATTGTCACCCTGGATGCCGGCAGCATGGCCACTGGCTTATGCCACCCCTGGTCACTCGACCACATGCCCAGGACCCCTGATTCTTGATTCTATGTGCTCACTGCAAAATCATCACTGACTGTTTGGGTTTTGCCTCAGTCTCTCAACAATCCCACTGGGTCCCAGTGGGAATGTTTGACTGAGTAAATTTAGGTCATGCTCCCAATTTCTATCTCTCAGGGAGCAGGGACAAGATTCATCTGTTTCCCTCAGCTTCAACATTGTGTCTCTATACATATGTATACATGTAGGCATGTGTATGTATATATATATAAATGTACACATGTATATGTGTGTATTATGTGTGTGCATATGTGTGTGTATGTGTGCATATTTGTACACATATGCATAAATGCATATGCAGTCAAGCAGGTGAAGTCCCCTCTTGTGCACCCTTTTTGTTCTACTAAGAGTTTTTCAACCCAGTAGGTGAGATCCATCCCCATTTGGAAGGACCTACCTATTCTCATGTGGATTTTATCCCAAAACACCCTTACTGAGAAGAAGATTTGACCAAAAGTCTGGGCACCCCATGAAAAGTCATGTTAACACGCAAAAGTAACCATGATGGCAAGCCTAGAGTTTTTAGTTCGTTCTGGTCACCTGTCAAAATGTTCTGTTCATCCAGACACACACTTCATGCATCCTAGCTCTTTCTGCCGGGAGAAGTTCCTGGAATCTGGGGTGTGTGTGTGTGTGTGTGTGTGTGTGTGTGTGTGTGTGTGTGTGTGTTTTCTTTGTGGGCTGGTAGAGAAGGGTGTTTTACTCCAGTCTGCCCACCCCTCCGCATGATGTAGTCTGGCTACTAGACATCCAGCCTCCATGGCTGTACCAGGACACCACCTCAGTGTGTGGCCAGGGTTTCCCACCTGCTCACCTCGCTGCCTTTGATTTCTCTGTCTTTTCTGTCGTTGTTCTCTACATTTTGCTTTCAGACAGATATGTGTTGAAATGTTAACAATGGTTACCTTTTATCTGGCATTTTCTACTTCATAGAACTAATGCCTTCATAATTAGGGATTTGCCAGACTTGCCAGCAATCTCCACCTTATATATTAAAAACATTCCTTTTTATTTAAGGTAAATGATAGTGATTTTCCATTCTTTCTAACAATAAAAATGTTTACTTTTAAAATAATCGCACTGAGAAAAACAACAAATAAGTATTGGAGCAGGTGTTACTCAGATACGGTAAGTAACAGAGGAGGAACAGGTAAGTGGAAAACATGAATCTAGCACACTGCTGAGCATACAGTAAGCCCACAATAAATGTTTGATGAGTAAATTAGTAAATAGGAAAAAATATTACTCTCATTAAAAGTTTTCCTTCTTTATCAGCTGCACATGCATCAAGAAGAATGCTGTCCACACTATGAAGTTCTTAGAGGGGTGCCTGGGGGCTCAGTTGGTTCATCTTTCAACTCAGGATTTCAACTCAGGTCATGATGCCAGGCTCCCCTGCTTGTGCTCTCTCTCTCTCTCTTCCCCTCTCTATACCCCTCCTCTGCTCACATCTTCTCTCTCTCAAAATAAATTAAAAAAAGAAACTCTTAGAATATTTTCTTCATCAACATTACACATTTAAATCAACCATTTTCACTAAAAATCTAACAATGCAATGTCTTTTAATTGCAGGAATTTTTGTTTATTGCTTAATCAAAATAAGCAGTTTACATGAAGTTAAAGACAAGCAAAATAGATCTATGGCAAAAATCACAAAAGCGGTTGACCACGAGTTGTGACTGGAAGGGGCATGAGGGAGGCTTCAGGGGTGCTAGAAATGCTTCTACCTTGATTGGGGTGTTGGGTAGATGGGCACATACATTTGTCAAAATGCATCTAATGGTTCAGTAAGACTTGTGTATTTCACTGTGTAAATTTTATGTCACTTACAAAAAGACATAATAGAGATAATACATTGAAAGCAAAGAGAGCAACAGGGGCCAACAGAATTTTCCATAGTGATAGAGAAGGTCTTTTGTGCCGGCCACAGCTGACATCTCACCACATGATATGTGCCTCCTGCAGCTTGAGGAACTAACTTTTTCATACCACTTAGTTTGAATTTAAGTTGATATGGCCATATGTACCAGAGACTACCATACTAACAGCACAGTTCTGATCTCATTTCCAACTGCACATTGAAATCTCCTAAGAAGCTTTAAAAATATGCCAAAGCCCAGCCCCCATCCTATACACCAGCTAAGTCAGGACGTTAAGTTGCTGTGGTCCCGGCACTGATATATTTTAATTATGGGAAGCTTCTTTCTTTGATGTTATCTTTTCAATAAAAAGAAATAAACAAATAAGAAAGACATTAGCATTGTCTGACTGGTAAAAGCCATAAAAGATCTGGCTACTTATTCAAGACCAAGGTCCCTGTGGTAAATCTCCGGGATAAATTCACATAAATTTCTTACGATTTCATTTGTTTCCTTTGACCGGTTCAATGTCAGTGGTTTCCCCTCCCATGAGTCCGTTAATTCTTACACATTGTAGGAGATGAATAGAAGTCAGCTTCACTAGTCTATGAGTGAAGACTCACAGGTTAAATGACCTGCTGAAGACCACATGGCTGATGAGGGGACAGCTAAAATCCAAGACATCTAATGGCTGGTGCTGTGTTATTTTTATTCCCCGGTGAGACAAACAACTATTAAAGTGAAATGAATTAATACAGTGTGAAGGCTGGAAATTCTTTCCCTACTTGTGTTTACATTTACAGGTCTAAATATGGAGAATGAAAAACACATTTCCAAATCTATTTAAGAGAGATGTTTCATAAACAAAACACCACTGTTTAATGTTATATGTTCAGCTAAACTTGATTTTGCCCAGACAGAATCAGGAAGATCTGGATTCATCTAAAAATAAATAGGTACACATTTTTTGGAGTGCAATTTGAACAGGCACATAAGAAGTCATAAATAGGATCATATCCTTTGACTTTGCAATCCTAAGAATTAGCATCTGACTGAAGACACAGTGGGAGATTGATTAGTCAAAGAGTTTAATTAGTGACTTTATTAGAGTTATCAAAAGCCTTGGAAGCAAAGTTATGTCAACAGCCAGGGAAAGTCAAATATATAATATATTCTTAAAATGAAATTATGCTCTAAATCAAAACCTCAGGTTTTAAGACCAACCAATAGCACTGAAAATCATTCACATTAATGTTAAATTAAAAAAAAATACAAAATTGGGGTACCTGGGTGGCTCAGTCAGTTGAGCATCTGACTTTGGCTCAGGTAATAATCACACAGTACATAGGTTCAAGCCCCGCCTGGGGCTCACTGCTGTTAGCTTGTCAACGCAGAACCCACTTCAGATCCTCTGTCCCCTTCTCCTTCTGCCTCTCTTCAGCTCATGCCCTCTCTCTCAAAAAATAAATAAATAAATAAATAAATAAATAAATAAATAAATAAAACATTAAAAAAGACAGAAAATTGCATAGAGTATGATATACACATGCCATTAGGGGGAAAAGAGCAAAAGCAAGGTTATAGAGCAACAGAATCTTCTGTCTATTCCCGACAGCTGTAAGTTAGAATGACAACTTTGAAAATAGCTTAGCATATCCTAGAACAGTTAAACATGAGACACCCTAGACCCAATATTTCCACTGCGAGACCTTGTTCTTAATACTTTGCTTGTTCAACTAAGATTAATCAATGAGTAGCTTTTGAAAATCAATTTAATGGGCTCACACAGTGTTAGTTTTTAATGAAATAGATCAAAGCATATACCACAATTACCTTGCAAATTTTTGTTTCAGTTATACAAACACATATGCACGTATGGATGTTTCAGGGATGTGACATGAAATGTATTAATTACTCTTAGCTATGATTAAAAGAGTTTGAAAGCCAGTGATTGTCTTAGAGAAACTCTGGTACACATGCCCCAAGAAGGAGTGTCACCGGGAGACAAGTACAAAATGTTCGTAATGACTAAAAACAAACCTCCACGTCCATTAACGCAAGAAGAGATTACAAGACACTTAGCATGCTCGGCGCCCACCTGCTAGAGGCCAGCATTGTAGTAACAACAAACACATCTTCAACGTGCCCATGGAGGACCCACCACCCCCAGCTAACACTTTGTAAGGGCTCAGTGATTATTTGTTGAGAGAATAAACAAACACAAAAATATATAAAATAACCAGGGCCGTGCTGGTAAGAGCTAATGGTTAATAAGATGAAATTAGGCCAAAGGATAATAAGAACCTGAGCTTTATACTGAAATTTACCATAGCATTATTTGCTTAATTTCTGTAGAATTCTTTATTCACCTCACCTTTCAAGTGATGTTTCAGAAAATATGTGAGTGTTTACTATGGCTTTGGCTGTGCCTAAGTAGTAAATGAACTGGACAGTCAAGGTTCTTGGCCTCAAGGAGCTTATATTCTGCATGAGAACACACTAACAAAGGAGAAAATGGATGTGAGGATTTCCTGCATCTGCATACCCTTAAATAGTGTTCTCCACACACTTTTCCATCCCTGACCTCACTTTGTACTTTCCTCTTGCCCCTATGGAGGCAGAAACCAAAGGACCTTTTCCAGGGTCTACAGGTAGGGAATCCATGCAAACTAAGCCACTAAAAATACTCCACTTTTCCAGAATGAACAGAAATTTGTATTTCTCAAATTCCATGAATGCCTATAAGCACTAAAGCAGCATGGACTCAGAAAAAACACAGCTCATTTTTAATGGGTAAAGTGCTATCTGCACACCAAAGACATGAAGATTATCCACAGCCCTTACCCATAGCCTGATATCTTAAATGGCCCAACCCAAGGTTATGATGAAGAAGAAGTATGAATAAGGCAAATACAGTGCAGAGCTACATTTTAAATTCCACCCCTGCCAAATGGATTTCTTTAACAGCCTCCCTAGCAGTGTGCACATGCACACACACACACACACACACACACACACACATACACAGGAACACATTCACCAAATTAAAATGCAGGTGTTATTCTCTGTAACGTATATTTCAATTTATTACAAAGCAATACAGAAAATATAGTTAATCTTATTGGCTATTGAGTCACAAGCTGTTGTAGAAGTATGAATGATTTGTTTCAGGAACAAGATAAGACACAAACTTGGAGCTTTATGGAGAGGCACACTACACTCCCCCACCAACAGGTATTTCAGTGCTGGAGGCTTTTCTCTCAGATATCACATGGTTAGCAACTCGGCTGTCCTGAGTGAGGTTTCTTCTACTTCTTCCTAAGCAGTGAAAGCTCTGGACCTCTCACTGGTCCATATTGTGTCACATGTTAGAGGAATATTTTTGATTGGCCAGTGTGAGTCATTTCTCCATCCCTGGAATTGGAAAAAGTATCAACTCTAGTTGAAGCACTCAGGCTGAGAATAGCACAAGTCCTGGTCCCATTAGATTAGCATTGATGATTTAGCATTAACAAAAAGAAAGGAAAACATACTGGGTGGCCAAAACAAAGCACATGTTTACTGAGGTTGATAATTTTGTGTCTCCCAGATGGAGGTAAGAACTCCCATTTGTAAATGGGGTGCTACTGCAAAGGGAGCTGTGGATTAGAAATCAAGTTTATATTTTATAAGTTTAGCTCAACTGATTTTAGCTACATTACAGGGTTCTTGTAAGAAGTAAATCAGTATTTAGTGAATGTGTTTCATTAACATTTGAGCAATACTACATAGTTAAATACTATAGTTATTATTCAAGAGACTGAGAATATATCCCATGGAAAAGTATTGTTTTAAATATCTCAATTCCATCAAAGCAACTCCAATAAAAAAGTACATGAACATAACAAGTAGTTGAAGTAGATACTGTGTTTCCATCTCTCTCTCTTCTGATGGACAGAACCTCACTTTTTATTTAAGAAATCCACTCTCCTCCATACGGCCATATGCTTCTCTAACCTATGACGGCAACACCATCTTGTGGCTCTGCCATACACTAGGACCTGGGAGTTTTTTGATCCAGCCAATGAAGAAGATTAAACAGAGGAGGAAGAGAGCATTTTTTTTGGGTTTTGTTTGTTTTAGTTTTTTAAAAATAGTTTATTGTCAAATTGGTTTCCATATAACACCCAGTGCTTCTCCCCACAAGTGCCCCCCCACCATGACCATCCCCCTTCCCTCCCCCTCCCCCTTCAGTCCATGGTTCCTTTTCAGTATTCAATAGTCTCTCTCCCCGACTCTCTTTTTCCCTTCCCCTCCCTATGATCCTCTGTTAGGTTTCTCCTGTTAGACCTATGAGCGCAAACTATGGTATCTGTCCTTCTCAGCCTGACTTATTTTGCGAGAACACTTTTTTTAAACTACCTTATATCAGAAGTAACAATCATCACTTCTGCTCACATTTCATTGGTCAGAACTAGATACACATTTGACCAGGATGTAAGAAGCACCAGGAAATATAATCACTAGCTGACCCACCACTTGTAAGAGCCAACTCCATTCCAAGGAAGGCGGAGCACACAGGCAGTCATGGCTACCATATTGACTAAGACCCTAGGCAACACTGAGACAAACTCTTGTTCAGGGAAAGGAAAGGAGGTGGAAATTAAGTCAAGACACTCCCATCCTAGTTTCCTATGGCTTCTGTAACTAATTATTATGAAGTAAGTGGCTCAAAAACAACAGAAACTTATTATCTTTTTGTTTTGGAGGCCAGAAGTCTGAAGCCAATGTGTCAGTAGTGCTGCATTCTCTCAGAACATTCTAGGGAGAATGTTTCCTTGCCTCTTCTAGCTTTGGGCTGCTCTAAGTCTTACTTGGCTTGAGGCTGCACAACCCCAGTCTCTGCCTTTACCTTTACATGGTTTTATTCTCTATGACTGTGTTTTCTTTCTCTTTGTGAAGATGTCTTCTCTTCTAAGGTCACTTGTCATTGGTTTAGGGTCTACCCCAATTAAAGACCATCTTATCTCAAAGTCCTTAGCTTAATTACATTTTCAAAGACACTTTGTTCAAATAAAGTCACATTTATAGATTCTGGGTGGACACGTATTTGTGAGTGGGTGGCATTAGAAAGATAACTATTTAAGCCACTACATATCTTTATGGGCCCTAGAATCGTTTAGGTTCCATTGTATACTTTCCATCATAGCTAAATAGGATAAATTCAGTTTAATGTAGTTAAGATACTACAAAACTAGTTCTTCACTTATAAAGGAGAGTTATTTTGTACAACAGCAGTAGGCATTGCTAGAGCACTGTCTGCCTATGGGAATTAATAAAAGTTACAAACACTAATTTTTCTGGCTTTTATTAACTTATTTTTCTGTTTGTGTCTGGGAAGTGGTGAAATATACAAATGAATGGGATACACCAGGGTTCAGGTTCAAGCTCAGACAGTTACTGGATACATAAACAGGGGAAAGTTCCTTAACCTCCTTAAGCCTCAGCTTTCTCATACATAAAATGGAGAAAGCTGTATTCCATGAGATGTTTTTGACTGCAAAGAATAGCAAAAAAATCTTAGTAAGAAATACTATTACCTCACACAATCTAATGTTCAGGGGTAGGGCTAGCTGAAGATATGGCTGCCATAAAGTTTCGCTACTTATCCTAAGTCTCCACGTTCTGACCTTACCTTCACACTGCCATCCTCAGCATCACCTTCAACCTAGCACTGGTTTTTCTCATGGCCAAAAGAAGGCTGTAGCACTTGCAATCCATACCCAAATAATACAACATCCATAGGAAGAAGAAAGGCAGTCTCTTCCAAGAAAATAGTTTAATGAGGAAAGAGACCTTTCTATTAACCCCCTGAGCAGTCTCTCCCTCACATCCCATTGGCTGAATTAAGTCACATGCCCACCAGCTCATGTTGGCAAAGTGGATGGGGTGACAGTGCATGGCTTAGAATCATTGACTGTCAAAAAGG
>NC_043701.1:115064487-115065692 GCF_006229205.1 Suricata suricatta | reverse complement strand
GGAGAGTGATGAATTCTTGTTGATTAACCATGTATCCTGAAAACTTGCCATAATTACTTACTAGTTCCAGGAGTTTTTGCATGATTCTTTGGGTTTTCTACATGGATGATCATGCCATCTACAAAGACAGATTTATTTCTGCTTTCTCAACATGTTTATCTTTGATTTCCTTGTCTCGTCTTACTGCATTGGCTAGGACTTCCGGTATGATGTTGGAAAACTTGGTGGTAGGAAACATCCAGGCCTTATTCCTGATCTTAGTGGGAAAGCTTTGAGTTTTTCACTGTAGATGATGGTAACTATAGGTGTCTGTAGTTTTATCAGATTGCAGGAGTTTCTCTCTATTCCTAGTTTTCTGTTTTTTATTTTTTATCGCAAATGGGTATTGGATTTTGTTAACTGCTTTTTCTGTATTTATTGACATGATCGTGCAAATTTTCTTCTTTAGCCTATTGAGGTGATAGATTATATTAGTTGAATTTTGAATGCTGAATCAGCCTTTCATACCTGTAATAAAACCCATTTGGTCATGGTGTATAATTCTTATAATCCAATGTTTTGGATCTGATATCCTAGTATTTTGTACGGGATTTTTACATCTATGTTCATAAGAGGTACTGGCCTGTAGTTTACTTATTATGTCTTTGTCTGGTTTTTTTTTTATTTTAAATGTTTGTTTATATGAGAGAGAGAGAGAGAGAGAGAGAGAGAGAGAGAGTGCAGGGGAGGAGCAGAAAGAGGAGGAGACATAGAATCTGAAGCAGGATCCAGGCTCTGAGCTGTCAGCACAGAGCACAACACAGGGCTCGAACTCACAAACTATAAGATCATGACCTGAGCCAAAGATGGACCTTTATCCAACTAAGCCACCCAGGCCCTGTCTTTGTCTGGGCTTAGTGTTAAAGTGCTAACTTTATAGAATGAAATAGGAAATACTACCTCTGCTATCTTCTGGAAGAGAATGTAAAGAATTGGTATTCTTTCTTCCTTAAATGCCTTGTGGAATTCATCCCTCTAGGTCTGGTATTTTCTGTTTTGAATGATGATGATTATCAATTAAATTTATTTGATATAGGCCACTGTGATTTTAATGCCTTCAAAATGCTAGGAGATATACTAGGTGACTATATATTTACTCCTTAACTATATAATTCATAAAGTGAGAGTAGGTCATTGTATTAGGCATTTATAGTTGAATTCTCAAC
>NC_043701.1:115009714-115064387 GCF_006229205.1 Suricata suricatta | reverse complement strand
GAGAGTTGAAGGGGAAGAGGGAGGGGGGAAAAGAGGTGGTGGTGATGGTGGAGGGCACTTATGGGGAAGAGCACTGGGTGTTGTATGGAAAACAACTTGACAATAAAATATTGGAAAAAAAATGAAATGTAAAAAATAAAATAAAATAAAATAAAATAAAAATAAATAAAAATAAAAATGAAAAAAAAATAGCCAACTCAATACTGGAAGGAAAGAACCAAATTGGAGGATTGATACTACCTAGCATCCAGACTTACTATAAGGTGACAATAATCAAGACAGTTTGGGATTCACAAAAGAAAATGCAAGAATATTGGTGAAAGAGAATAGAGAGTCCAGATATAGACCCAAAGAAATATAGTCAGCTGATCGTTGGCAAAAACAAAACAAAACAAAAACAAAAAACAAAAGCAATACAATAAAAAAAAAGCGGTCTTTCAACAAATAATGCTGGAGTAACAGGATGTCCACCTAAAAAAATGGATCTAGACACAGAGCTTTCTCCCATCACAAGCATGAATTTAAAATGGATCATAGACCTAGCTGAGATAACATAGGAGGAAATCTAGATGGCCTTCGGTATGGCAGTGGCTTTTAGATCCAACACCAAGGTCATGACCCATGAAAGAAATAGTTGATGAGCTGGACTTCATTAAAATTAAAACTTCTGCTCTGAAAAAAAGTCAAGAGAATGAGAAGACAAGCCACAGGCTACAAGAAAATAATTGCATGTGACAGATCTGAGTTTTTTAAAAAAATGTTATCCAAAAAATACACATAATTCTTAAGACTCATCAATTTAAAAAAAATGAAGAGTCTGATTTTAAAAATGGCAAAAGACCAGAAAAGATATTTCACAAAGAATACCTACAGATGACCAGTAAGGATATAAAAAATTGTTCAACATTGTATGTCATCAGGGAAATGCAGATTAAAACAACAAAATGAAATATAACTATGCATCTACTAGAATGGCCAAAATCCAAAATATTACCACCATCAAATGTGGGTGAGGATGTGGAACAACAGGAACTTTCATTCCTGGTGAAATGGACATGATGCGGTCACCTCACAAGACTGTTTGAAGGTTCCTTACAAAATTCCACATACTCTTATAAGATGACCCAGCAAGGATTCTCCTTGGTATTTATCAAAATTAACTGAAGATTTATGTCTACACAAAACCAAGCATGGATGGATGTTTATAGCAGATTTGTTCATAATTGCCAAAACTTGGAAGCAACCAAGATATCGTTCAGTAGGAGAATGAATAAAGTGTGGTACATCCAGACCAAAACAAATATTACTCAGTGCTAAAAAGATATGAGCTATCAAACCATGAAAAGACATGGAGGAGACCTAAAGGCATATGACTAAGTGAAAGAGGTCAATCTCAAAAGGCTCCTGTGATTCCAACGATATGACATTCTGGAAAAGTCAAAACCACGGAGACAGTTAAAAAGATCATTGGTTTCTCGGCACCTGGGTGACTCAGTCAGTTAAGGGTCCCACTTCGGGTCAGGTCATGATCTCATAGTCCTTGGGTTCAAGCCCTGCATCAGGCTCTGTGCTAACAGCTCAGAGCCTGGAGCCTGCTTCAGATTCTGTGACTCCCTCTATCTGCCCCTCCCCCACTCGTGCTCTGTTTCTATCTCAATAATAAATAAAAACATAAAAAAATTTTTTTAAAAAGATCATTGGTTTCCAGAAGTGAGGGGGGAGGGGCATGAATAGTGAGGGGACAAAGGATTTTAGGGCAGTGAAACTATTCTGCATACTACAATGACAGTTGTATGTCATTATAAATTTGCAACCCCAGGAGTGGACTCTAATGTAAACTACGGACCTTGGGTAATAACAATGTCGACATAGGTTCACCAGTTGTAGCAAGTGCACCACTGTGGTGCAGGGCATCCATAATGGGGGAGGGTGTGGTTGGGGTGGACAAGAAGTATGTATATGGGAACTCTCTGTACCTTCCATTCAATTTTGCTATGAACCTAAAACTGCTCTAAAAATTGAAGTTTACAATTTTTCTAAAAATCACAGTGAATTGCATTAGACAACATACACTGAGTTTATATACATATACAAAAATATTCATGATTTAATCAGCCCTTGCTTGCTGTCTATATACTTTCCTGTAAATTCCATCCCAATAGTCCTGTGTCTCTGTAAATGCCTTTTTTATTTTCTCTTTCTATGTAGATCTCCTGCATTCTAAAATCCAACAAGTATAACCCATAGAAATGAAATGCATCCTCCAAATGCATCCTACATTTCTCCCGTTAATCCTCTGCTATTAGTTCAGGTTTCCACATGTCAATGCCTTAACTCATCCTAAAAAAAAACCATAAGCTGGGGATGCCTGGGTGGCTCAGTCACTTAAGCATTTGATCCTCGGTTGAGGCTCAGGTCATGTTCTCATCACGGTTCATGAGTTCAAGCCCCACATTGGGTCTGTGCTGACAATGTGGAACCTGCCTGGGATTCTCTCTCTCTCTCTGCCCTCCCATGCTTGTGCTCTCGCTCTCTCGCTCGCTCTCTCTCTCTCTCTCTCTCTCTTGGTGTCTCTCTTCAAAATAAATAAAGAAATGTAAAAAATGTAAGCTGATCCTTATGGAATGGGACCTATTTTTCCATTGTTCTTTTTCTTCTTTAGCGCTCTGAGGTCTCTTGAATACATAAGGAATATTTAACCATTAACGTCAGCCCAAAAAATTGTTTAAAAGATGGGCCATCCACACAATTTGAACTTGTGGGAAAGGAATCTTCTTCCCTTTGGAAGTAATAATGTAAGATCAAAACTAAATCTTTCAATTTCTCACCATGAGAAGTCTAAATCATATAGCATCACTGTGTTGGTTGACAGTGTTCTATATTTACATAAATATTCACATACACAATTTAAACCTAAGGTTTTTACCCCCCATGTCTTATTTTTTGTGCCACATAATCAGTGTGATAAAGTTTCTAGGAGTAGCACACAGCTGTTAGGTGCCACAAATATATTAAGCCACAAAAGTCTATTTGAAGGCGACATTTCTGAAAGAGACTCACCACCTCATCTGTGGTAAGTCTTAGAGCCTTTCACTCATTATAATTAGGCTCAACAGCCAAATAAAACTACTGCATTTAAGCCTGACAACTGAAGGTCAGATTCAAAGCTGGAGGAAGGACATAGCAGAACATATGAGATGGAGTTTCTATTAAAAAAAAAACACCACAAAACTTTCCCTTACTCTTAGTGACTGAACACACATAATCCACGGTTTGGGGCTGGTTGTTTGTCTCACTCCTACAGACGCTAAAAGAAAATCAGCTCCAGGCTGGCAAAGTCTCACATTAGAGAAAAAAAATCAGAATTTAACAATCTTTAAAAAAAATTTAAATGTCCATACCACTCAAAGGTGTCTGCAGATTCTTTGCAATACTTATCAAAATTCTAATGGCATTTTTCACATAAATAGAACAAAACATCCCCAAATGTGTATGGGACCATAAGAGACCCTGAATAGCCAACAGTCTTGAGGAAGAGAAAAACCACATCATTATCTCTGCAAACTAAGTTATAAAACTACAGTAACCAAAAAAGTATGCTAGTGACAGGAGACCAGACATAAAGATCAATGGAACAGAGTCCAGACATGAACCTATGCATATAGGGTTAGTTAATTTATGACAAAGGAGCCAAGCATATACAATGGGGAAAAGACAGTCTCTTCAATAAATGGTTCTGGGAAAACTGGACAGCAACATGCAAAGAATGAAACTGGACCATACACAAAAATTAACTTGAAAGGGATTAAAGGCTTGAAAGGAATACTTGAAATGGTAAGACTGCTAGAGGAAAACATAGGAAGAAAACTCCTTGACCTTGCTCTTCACATCGATTTTTGGGATCTGACCCCAAAAGCAAAGCAAATAAAAGCAAAACGAAACAAGAGGGACATAAAACTAAAGAGCTTCTGCACAACAAAGGAAATCACTAACAAAATACAAAGTCAACCTTGTGAATAGGATAAAATATTTGTAAATTATATATCTGATTGTGGGTTGATATCCACCCCTATATATAAGCATATACATATATATATATACACACACACATATATATATAAACATAAACATATTTTTAAAAAAACTCCTACAATTCAATGGCAAAAAAAACCCAAACAATTTAAAAGTGGGCAGATCTGAATAGTCATTGTTCCAAAAACATATTGTTGACCAACAGGTACATAGAAAGGTGCTCAACATCACTAATCATCAGAGAGAAACAAAGCAAAGACACAAGGAGAGGGGCACCTCCTGGGTGGCTCAGTCAGTTAGGCAATGACTTCAGCTCAGGTCATGATCTCACAGTTCATGGGTTCAAGCCCCACAATGGGCTCTCTGCTGTCAGCACAGAGCCCGCTTTGGACCCTCTGCCCTCCTCCCTCATCTCTCACTCTCAAAAACAAATTAACATTAAAAAAATTTTAAACCAACAAGGAGATATACCTCGTTCCTATTAGAATAGCCATTGTCAAAATAACAAAAAATAACAAGGGTTGGCAAGGATGTGGAGAAAAAGGAAACCCTTGTGAACATGTAAATTGGTGTAGCCACTGTGGAAAATAATATGGAGTTTCCACCAAAAAATTCAAAATAGAACTACCATATGATCTAGCATACCACTTCTGGGCGTTTAACTGGAGAAAACAAAAATACTACTTCAAGAAGTTATAAGCAACCTTATGTTCACTGCAGCATTATTTATAAGAGCCAAGATTCAGAAACAACCCAAGTGTCCACTGACAGATGAATGGATAAAGATGTTATACACATACACGCACACTGGAATGTTATTCATCTGTAAATAAGAATGAAATCTTGTCACTTGCTTACAACATGGGTGGACATTGAGGACGTTATGCTAAGTGAAATTAGTCTGACGGAAATACTATATGATCTTAGTTATCCATAGAATCTTAAAAAAAAATAAAGAAAACAAGCTCACAGACATAGAGGTGGCTACTGCCAGAGGCAGAACTGGGGGGGGAGTGATATGGGGGGATATTTATAACTAGCAGATATAAACAAATCATGGGGATACAGTGCACAACATGGACACTATACTCAATACCACTATTGCATATTTGAAAGTTGCTTAGAGTAAATCTTAGAAGGGGAAAAATGTTTTGTAACTATGTATTGCAACAGATGTCAACATACCCTTGGTGTAGTTTTTAAACAATCTTAATCGTAGGCAACCTTCTTCCTGAAAGACCAAACCTTCATCATGTCAATCTATTAAAATATACAACTCATACTCAAACTAATTTTTGAATGTTTTTTTTCATAAAATGTTTCATTTATCTTTGATACAGAGAGAGACAGAGCATGAGGGGGGAGGGTCAGAGAGAGGAGACACAGAATCGGAAGCAGGCTCCAGGCTCTGAGCTATTAGCACAGAGCCCAACACCGGGCTTGAACCCATGAACATGAGATCATGACCTGAGCCAAAGTCGGAGGATTAACCGACTGAGCCCCCCAGGTGCCCCAATTTTTGAATGTTGAAAGGAATTTTATCATTTTTATTCATCTGCTTTTTTTTTCAAAGAAGTCCACAAAAGTCTGGAAGCTGTGAGCATGAGCCTATCCTATTCAATGAGTAAAATGCACCGTCTACATCAGGTGATTTGCCAACGTTGACCCTTAGAGTGGGGGTTCTTTTCTTCATTGTAAAGATAAAGAAACTGAACTAGAAGAGCTCAAGGAACATTCTAGGATTATCAGACCAGTGAAGAACAGAGGCCCCTGATCTTTTCCTCCATCTTCGGCCTTTCAAGGAAATTTGGGTCTTCACAAACCTGCTTAGCCTGTATTAGAATCTGAACATATAACCAGTATTTATTGCCTATAACTCAATAGGAAATTAAAAGAGTCAGCTGCCTCAGAGCTGCCCTACGTCACACATGGGCCTCTGACTTTGCCCACAAATGTCCTATCATCTCCTAACTACACTAAACAACCTTTGGGAACATGGAGCAAATTCAATCATCCCTACACTCCCCTCTCTGGCATCTGACCTGCATGCCTTGCCAGTCAAGGAATACACAACCTTTGCTAACAATAAACGCAGTTTCTAGGTGAAAGTCAAGGGGAACCCATTTTCTGTAAATATCATTCTATTGAGTAAAATTGTTATATGACAAATTATTGTACAGATCTTAAGTTAAAAAGCAGAGATCGTTTCTCTGACAAAAAGAATGGTTCTTGGGGCACCTGGGTGGCTCAGGCGGTTAAGTGTCAGGCATCGGCTCAGGTCATGATCTCACTGTTCGTGGGTTCGAGCCTCGTGTCGGGCTCTGCGCTGACAGCCAGCTCAGAGCCTGGAGCCTCTTTCAGATTCTGTGTCTCCCTCTCTCTCTGACCCTCCCCTGCTCATGCTGTCTCTTTCTGTCTCTCAAAAATAAATTAAAAACTTAAAACATTTTTTAAAAAAAAGAATCATTCTTGGGCAGGTGGGAAAATATTAAGAGACTATTTCTCTAACATAATAAAATAGGTAATGTCTATTTTTCCTTTAATATTTTTATTTTGACCTACTTTCAGACTTAAAGTAAAATAGTACAAAAACAATACAAATTCCATACATCCTTTTATTCTTTAGCCAGATAAGCCAAACGTAAACATTTTACTCTAGTTAATTTATCCTCTTTCCCTACCCACCCCCACCATCCATGTGCACACAGACACGCACACACTCTTTCCCTTTTAAGTCTGAGATTGAGTGTGGACCTGGGACCCCTTTGTCCCAAATCCATTAGTGTATGTTTCCTAGTAATGTACCTGGTCACAATTAATTTTTAAGACAGAAGGTCCTTTTTTGGGGAAAGAAGGTCCCAGATCATGAGTTGCCTTCAATAACATCTATTTAACTGGGAATAATTTCTCAGTATTTATGTTTTAGGGGATTGATGGTTTTTGAAAAGCATAAACCAGACAAGTTAGCCTTTCTGTGATGTTTCATGGTTTGATAGAGGTGTCCATTTTTGGCAGGAATTGGTGATATGGTGCTTGTCTCTATGCATCATATCAGGAGCTACTTGATGCCAATTTGTCCCGTTAATAATATTTAAGTTCGAACATGGGTTAAGATGGCTATTGCCAGGTTTATTCTGAACTATAACGTTATTACTTTGCCCTTTATAACTAATAGGCATTGAGGGGGGGTATAAGGATATTTTTTAAATAATAGTTTAAATCCCAGAAATTACAAATTAAATGCTTCCCCCTCTTTTTTGTTCTCATTAGTATAGAATAAGCTATCCACAATCCTGAATTATCAAGAGGTTTAAAAAAAAACCCATTGTATCTGAAACACTCATGTATTATAAATCATATTAAATTAGATATATCTGTCCAATCTAAGATTTAAACTTTTCTCGTACATTTTTATGGGTAAAAATATTCTCATGGTTATAGGTTAATAGCTGCTTGATGAAGGATAAAACGTTTCCATTTTTTATTAATAGTTTATTGTCAAATTGGTTTCCATATAACACCCAGTGCTTCTCCACCACAAATGCCCTCCTCCATCACCACCACCTCCCTTCCTCCTCCCCCTCCCCCTCCAATCCTCAGTTCATTTTCAGTATTCAATAGTCTCTCAGGTTTGCGTCCCTCTCTCTCCCTAACTCTCTTTCCCCCTTAGGTTTCTCCTGTTAGACCTACAAGTGCAAACATATGGTATCTGTCCTTCTCCACCTGACTCATTTCATGACACCCTCGAGGTCCACCCACTTTGCTACAAATGGCCAGATTTCATTGGATCAAGAAGATGAGGTGTATATATATATATATTACATGGCAATGAGAAAGAACATTTCCATTTTTATATTCATTCTTATTATTCTTAAAACCAGAATCCTATTCACTCCCAAAATTTAGGTGGCAACTAGTTGTAATTCAATGTAGGGAAAGATCTGGGCATATTTTCTAAGAAATGTTTATATTGGAAAGTGCCCATTGGCACATCTTATCCTACAGCACTAAATATAATCTAATTGCAGACAAATTTGGCATTGGGGATAGCTCAGTGTGACTTTCTTCTGGATAAAGGAGCAAAACACTTGCTTCTAGACAAGTCTTGTTATTTAATAAAGAAATCTCTGTGTTTTGCAACAGTCCTTCTAATTGTTTCAAGAAGAATGGTTTGCATGAAGGGGAATGAGTGAAAACAGATAACACATCACAGGTTCCTAAAGCAATCCAGAGAAGGGAGAACAACACCAATTCAAGATATAATTCAGAAGATGAATCAATAGGAATTTATGATCGTTTGGGTAGTAAGACCAAGAAGGAGAGATGTCAGGACAATCCTCTGGATTCAATTTGAACAACTGTGGACAGGTTTTCATTTACTAAGACAGGGAGGCTGGGGAGGTAGATGGAGTTTTGCACATGTTGCTTTTGAGATGCCACTGAGGCAGCCCAGTGGATATGTTCAGGAGGTAATGGCATGTATCCATGTGGAGAACAGAACAAAGGTCAGTGTGGGGCCACTGTGCTAAGTGCTCTCATGTGTTGACATTAGTGTGGTCCTTCCTACTTTCCAATGCGTTTCCACCAAATGGAAGCTTTTGGAATCCTCACAACTGCCATACTGAACAGATGAAGTGAGCACAAACCAGTTTTACGGGGCAATAAAGTGCTCCTTATCAATAAAAGGGACTTGTTACACTCAGAGTATGAGTCTCCTATACATTATGACAAGTGGAAGAAGGCAAAGTTAAAAAGGTATATACTGTATCATCCCTTTCATATGTCTCTCTGGGGAAGAAAGTTACAGAGATGAAGACCAGATCAGCGGTTGTCAAGGGTTAAGGGTTGGAACTGACTACACAGAACAGCGTGGGGAAGTGTTTGTGAAGGCAAGCTTAATTATTCTGAATCCCAATTGTGAGGATAGCTACATCGTGCTATGGATTTGTTAAAACCCACAGAACCATACAAGTAAGAAGTTCAATGTGTGCACATGATTGAGTGTCCAGTTAGAGGATTTGAAGCAAGGGAGTGTGTTTAGAAAGATCTGTCTGGCTCCAGTGTGAAGAATGAGTCAGACACATCAAACACCACAGGCATGAGTCGTGGTTGGGGGCTGTTGCGTTGATTCCAGTAAGATCTGGCAATGGCATAAAGTAAGGTAGTGACAGTGAGGATGGACAGGGGGAGGTGGGTTTGAGAGATAACATGTGGTAAAATTGGCAGAAGGGGAGGAATAAGAGACAGGCTCATGTTTTTCATTTGAGTAAGTGGCTGGATAGGGAAATCACTCACCAAGAGAAAGAGCAAGATTTCAGAAGGAGGGAAGTGGTTCAGTTTAGGATGTGTTCAACTTTGTGGTGCAATTGTAAGTTTTTAGGCTGATATTTCAATGGTGCCATGGCTAAAGAAAAATACTTGTATTCCATCCAAGTAATGGTGAAGAATGACATAATACACTCTATTTATATAGAGCTGACATTTCCAGGAACCCAAAGCAGCTCATAAAAAATGCAAAGTATGTTTTTTTTCAATTCATTGAATTATTCTTCCTGGAGACACTTCCAGTTTAGGACCCCGAGCCTTTTTACATTAATTGTTGTCCACACTAAGGGTCAAAAGTGATGAGAAGAGTTTGAATAACAAGGGCCAACACTTAGTACAATAGCTTCAGTCTCTCTCTCTCTCTCTCTCTCTCTCTCTCTCTCTCTCTCTCCCTCCCTTCCTTCATCCCTCCCTCCCTTCCTTCATCCCTCCCTCCATCTGTCTCTGTCGTTTATCAACACCACTGAGAATAGACTCTTAAAATTCAAAAGGTGAGTAGAACAGATGTTTTTGGAAGTTCTTAAAAGTCTTTCTTCAACGGTAGAGGCAAAGTTAACCTTTAATTTTTTACAACTCAAGGGCAATGAGGAGAAACATCTGTCTACATTACAGAATATTTTTCAGTAGGTTTAATTATGTGGATGGTGCTTAATTCTTACAACAACTGGTTGGATTTCCATTCTCATTAGTGCTGGAAGAGTTGATACAAAGCCTGACCTACTAGAAAAAGTCACTCTCCTTACTATCCCTGCCCACAAAGCAAAAGTAAGCCAATCAAGCATGAGGTTCCCAAGGCCAAGGATGCCAATACCTGCTCCTATGTTGTGAGTTCTTTTGTTGTAGTTGTATACATCTGATTTTCAAGAACATTGTGTTCTTTAAGAAGCATGTTATCTATTATTTCTGGTTAGTTCTTCCTTACTTGACACAGTGCTGGACACGCATTCAGAATTCAAAAAGTACCAATTGATTGTGATGCACAGTAAAAAATCTTAAAAGGTTTTTGAGGTTTCCTTTGAGTCAGCATTTAATACCTTTCTTTTTCCACCATAAAGTCTGTTCCATTTTTCAACCTCAACCCACACACAAACCATTTTCTTTACTCTATGTCTCTCTTTCTCACTCCCACTTGGGTTCCTAAAGGCAGACAAGAGCCTACTACACATATGAGAAGGTTAATTTAATTCCTTGGGACAGGTAATTTCAGTATGTCCGAGGGATCCAGGTGAATCTAAGTGGGATTCAGGGTCTGCCCAAATGTGAAGTTGTGGTTTTACTGACCCCTCTGGAAAGTCCTCATTTGTGGGCAAGTTGGTAAAGGGGAACAGAGTTCAGAGAAGATTTTTTTTATGTGCAGAGAGGCTTATAGCTGGGGGTAGAAGGGCACTGATGGAGAGAACAGGATGACAGCAGGTGCCTAACCCAGGCTATAGCCCCAGGACAAGGTCTGATTCTTGAAAAGAAGCAAATGTAAAGTAGTTCTACAGCAAATTCAATGTGTGATATATTCTTTTTTTAAAGTTTTTTAATGTTTATTCATTTTTATGAGAGAGAGAAAGAGAGAGAGAGAGAGAGCGCGAGCATGCCAGAGAGGGGCAGAGAGAGAAGGAGACACAGAATCCAAAGCAGGCTCCAGGCTCTGAGCTGTCAGGACAGAACCCAATGCAGGGCTTGAACCTACCAACCACAAGATCATGACCTGAACTGAAGTCGGACACTTAACCAACTGAGCCACCCAGGTGCCCCAATACATGATATATTCTTGAAAGACTTTGAGTCCTAGGACACAAGCAGTGCCTTTTTATGGCCACCATGACCAAGTTTATACCTTGATTTAATAAGACCCTAATAGTTTTTTGTTTGTTTGTTTGTTTGTTTTGAAGCATCACCAGAGACTTTCAGAATATGATTTGGGGCACTCCATTTTCATGAAAAAAAGAAACAAAATCTTTGAATGTCTGTTAACCAGGTGAAGACTGGGGAGGGTGGGGAGGACAGTGCAGGCAAAGCAAATGAATTAAGCAAAAGCACAAGAAACAAGAATCTCAAGTAGCTTGTTACTCATGGAGCTTGATGGTGCAAGACAGGGACACATAAAAGTGAAGAGTAGGCATCCTAGAAAGCCAACCCCAATCCAGGGTTGGCGGCTTCCTGAGGAGCTGTGTAAGGATGGGGTCCAGGATTATGCTTATAATCATCAGTGATGCCTCTGTTCCAGAGGAAGGGAGGAGGGAGATGGCACAAAAGTCAGGTTCTCAAGTTTCTGCTTTGGCAATAAGGAGCCATTGATGGTTCTTGGGCCCTGGCAGATGTGGCCTCACACACACAAATTTTACACCGTCAGAGTATATTTTTTAAATATGGCCCATTTTTCTAGATTCTGAGATCACTGATTAGGTTCACAGCATTTGCTGTCCTGGCTCTGTCTAGGCCTTCTGGTAAAGCTGAAATAGACGCTGACTTCACCAATAACACAGGTCTCCTCCGATTCCTGGAGAACTGACTGGTACATGGTTCAGCCAAGGCAGAATATCAGTAGTCTTTAACCCTCTCGTCTCAGTCTGCCTTCTGGCTTCAGGAGTCTCAAAAAGGCTGCTGTGACGTTGACTGGCCAAGTAGCAAATCACATTATCACCTTAGTAGTAACCCTAGATTCCTTGTTATTCAAGCCTTTTACATTTGGCTTCTCATTTTCATGACTTTCTTTGGGTTTTCCTGAGATCTTTAAGCCAAGGAAAGATCTCCACTTACTCAATTACAGATACTCAATTACAAAGTAGCAAACTTAGGGGCACCTGGGTGTCTCAGTCAGTTAAACATCTGACTTCGGCCCAGGTCAAGATCTCACGGTCTGTGGGTTCAAGCCCTGCGTTGGGCTCTGTGCTGACAGCTCAGAGCCTGAAGCCTCTTCAGATTCTGTCTACCCCTCTCTCTGTCTCTCCCCTGCTCAAACTCTGTGTTTCTCTCTCAAAAATAAACATTCTTTAAATGTAAAAAAACTAGCAAAATTAAAAAGCAGAGAACTTTGTCTTATAAAAAGAATTACCTGTAACACTAGTATATGATGCAGATGTTGGGGTAAGGAGAGACCATCACCACACATGACTTTGAGGTTTACCATCTGGGTAATGAGTTGAGCAATGGTATGTCGAATCATCACAAAATCTGAGAAAATAGGTAAGAGGAAAAAAACAACTGATTTAAATTAGACATATCTGGCTATCAGATATGAAGCATGAGCTTATGTTATGGCATTATAAAAGACATATTAGGACTTGATGAATAGCTTATCCATAATAAACATCTTCATAGCTACAATATAATTAAGACTTTAAGATTTTTTATTTTTTAACCAATAGTTGCTACTATTTCAGTGTTTCAGGAGGCTTTCCTTTCCAACTGCCTAATTTTCTTTATGCTTCTCCACTAAGTTGTTTTGTTTCCCTTACATTTTGGTACACAGAAATGACTATGCCTACCAAGGCTAGAAACATTGATATTTTAATTTGTTAATCTTTCTCAGTCTTTGAATACACTTCTGCTGCCAGTATATTTCTGGAGTCCTCCACTTGGGCACAGTACAGCTCACAGACACCACACCTTCATCTTTACCAGACCAGCCTTCATCCTAAGGCTTTTCTTCAACAGTAACAAGATGGCTGCCACAGTTCAAGCGTCACCTTCTCACATGACAGTATCTCAAGAAGGAAAACAGGGGACAAGAACATAGTGTACATTTCTTCAGTACAGTTTCAGTACCAAGGAAAAATCTGTTCCAGATGACACCCAGGTACGGTCCCATTATTTCTCACTGGCCCAAAGTGAATTATTTGGGCCATTCCTAGGTCTAAGAGAGGATGTGGCCAAAAAAAAAAAAAAAAAAAAAAAAGGGATAGCCAAGACCAAAGAAACCCATAACTCATCCTTTTGATCTAGATACACACACACACACACACACACACACAAACATAAACAAAAAAACAAATCAAAGTTCTCTTATCAAGAAAAAAGTCAAGAATAACTTGTATATAGTAACCAACATTTTCAGACCCATTTTCCCTTGAAGGATGAGGAGAAGCATACAGAGGTGAAGGGTTTTCTTGATTTAGAAATTGGATGGATAATAGAGAATACAGGACAATGAGAAATTTGAGGTGGGGGAAGAGATGATTTTCACTTTGGGACATATAAACTTTGAAAAGCCTGTGGTGCCTTGAGATGGATGTGTCCATGCAGGTGGGGTGAGATGTGGAGCTAGATCTTAGCAGAACGCTGTGTGCTGGAGAGAGACTTGAGAGCCATCTAGAGAAAGTGTATGTGGAGAGAAGACAAGAGGAACTAGGTGGACTGCCAATATTTGAAGGATGAGACAAGAAATTTAGACCCTGGAGGGCAGTTCCCAAAGATAAGATACTCAGAGACAAGAGAAAAACGAGGCCAGGGTAATATAAAAACCCAGGAAAGGTTTCAAGAAAGGACTGATAAAGAGAGTCAAATACTGTGAAAAAGTCAAATAAAATGAAGAGAAGTGTCAATGATGCAACTTGGACAGTGAGAACACGATTGCTTAGTAGTAGCATTTTCAATAAGACGATTAAAAGACAGACAAATTAGAGTGGGCCAAAGACTAAATGTGAACCTTGGAGAAGGAGAAGAGTGTTGAAAGTTACAACGTGCAAAGAGACAGCAAAATGCACACACACAATGTGGGTATCAGTCAACTTTTTAATATCTTCATTTTTAAAAATGAAAATGATAGATATTTCAGGCACTATGATTTTTTTCTGCGTGTCTCTTCAGACACCCCTTCAAGTCTCCGTGGTGTCTCATGGTGGACATATGTGTGTATTTACTATGAATTCTTCAATCTCATACACGTTCTAATTTCAACCTGGGATTTCATCTTAATCCTTATGAGCTTTATGACCTTGAGTTAGGTGGTTTGTCCAAGGCAACATACCTAGTTTATGAGGCAATTTGGCTTCTTTTTTTAAATATTTATTCTTGAGAGAGGGAGACAGACAGAGAGGATGAACAGGGGAGGGACAGAGAGAGAGAGCAAATTCCAAGCAGACTCCATGCTGTCAGCACAGAGCCCAATGCAGGGCTCAAACTCACGAACCACAAGATCATGCCCTGAGCCAAAGTCAGACGCTTAATGGACTGAGCCACCATTCTTTACCACCTCATGTAGGCGTCTGCTTCCACTTTTGTCAATGCCAGCAAGACTTTTTCCACGTGAATCTATTCACCTTCCCTTGCAATAGCACACAGACAACATGAAGGCTATATTTTTGTGGAGACGTTCCAAACAGCATCCTCCATGATGATAACCTGTATGTTAATTATGTCATCATCAGGGTGGAAAATCATGGGGACAAAAAAAAGCTCTCTTCATTTGGAGTCAGCCACTCATATTTTGAGCGGCTTAGATGTGAGATGTAGGGAACTGTCTTTAGTTGGGATAGAGCAAATAAATGATTACAAAGAGTTTCAAAAGAAAAAGATGGTTATCTTAAATTTCAGCTATTTTATGGGTTTTCCATGGCCACAGGCTTAGACAGCTTTTTTACACTTTCTCTCCTCTAGTGAAGAAACAAAAAAATGACAGCAGCTAATGTCAGGTCCTTTGAGCCATTGCTCTGTAACAAAGCAATTTAGGGAGGCAGACAGAGGATGGAGTCAACATTTATGAGAAAGTTGCTCATGTTTTCCTCTAATACAACTTTTCCATTCAGATATTTTATGACAACGATAGTCTCAAAGGCCCAGCTATGCAAAGTTAAGGCTGATATTTTGTAATAAGACTTCCCTTATTACTTAACCATTGCAATGTGACAATAAAACTATTTGCCTATAATGGGCCAACTCTGTGAACTGCTCAAGTCCAGAAAGCGATCCATCTAAAACGGTTCATTGTTTTCAATCCTGTGATGCCAAATTTTATTTTCAGGCAGACTTTGAGTGTGAATTTTCTTATGCCATCAATGGGATGAGACATTTTGCTACTATTTTTCCTACACTATGGGAATGTAAAATTTGAACAATCAGACTGGTTTTCCATTAAATGATGAAAGAATCACTCTCAGAAGTGCCTAGAATGATCTAGATTCTCACATTTGGTAACCTGTTGTTGCTGTACAATCACAAAACAAGAATTCTGAATATGCATTGAAGTTGTAGGCTGGGCTGGGTGCTTCATAGGTAACTTGTCCTTGAATGCATGCACAGCCTCAGAGGGTGAGAATTATTATTGACTCCATTTTCCAAAGAAAAAAACCCTAAAGTTTAAAGCCACTAAATAAGTTTTCAGAGTCACACAGTCATTAATGGCTGTGGGGAGACTCAATTTCAGGACATTTGAAGTGAGAATCCAATACTCACAACCTATATTACCAAGAAAACCAGAAGGCGTCTATTACTATAATGAAGGAGACCCCTCCCCCAGAAGACCATGGCAAATGAGTTTATTAGTTAATGAGTTAATACAATAGCAAAAGGGGGGCTAATAAGTATTTATTTCAACAGTATATGTAACATTTAAGAGAGCAATAAATGTGAGCCTTATATTTTCATTTTTAATTTTTGGCATACAAGGGCATTTCAAAAAATAAAATTAAATGGATGACTTTTGGCCAGAACTACTTTAGGAAGACTAAAGCTTGGTAAGTATCGCACATTCTGCTAAGCACTTAGGAGGTTTCCTAGTACAGTTCGCTTGGTTTTTAAAGGCTCAAAGAGGTGGTGATGGTGGAGGGCACTTAAGGGGAAGAGCACTGGGTGTTGTATGGAAAACAATTTGACAATTAAAAAAAAAGGCTCAAAGAAAGAAAGAAAAATATGCATTTTATTACTAGTGACATACTTTCTAATTATAACATTTCCCCCCCTGAATCGATGCTTTATAACCAGGTTAACGGGCTCCTCGTGTCACATACTGTTATGAACTAATGAACTGAACGCCCAGCACTGACCCACTGGTCCGGTTGTTCAGAATGGAATAACCGAATGAGACCAAAGTCATGGTCTCTGAGGTACCCATGTTCATCAGTCTGATTCTTAACCTTTTTTTTTGGTTGTGTTTTTATTTATTTTTGAGAGAAAGAGCATGTGCGGGCACAGGGCAGAGAGAGAGAGAGAGAGAGAGAGAGAGAGAGAGAGAGAATCCCAAGCAGGGCTCAAACTCAGGAACTGTGAGATCATGACCTGAATCAAAGATGGACCCTCAACTGACTGAGCCACTCAGGCCGCACCACCGTCAGTCTGATCCTCTTTACTTTTGAGAGCAGAAAGGGGCATTGCCGACTCTGAGGGGACAACAGACCATCCCAGCTAACGCGTACCCGCTTGTCATCTCTTGGAGCTGCCACTGTCTGCTGGGGAAGGAGAGACTCTTTCTGGGAGCGGGGGGCGGGGAGGAGTTTTCAATAAGAGTAAGTGTGGACAAGTGCTTGGGTCCCATTAAGGAGATAAGATCAAAATCCCTGTTGGGGCCATGTTTCTTTAAATGCAAAGCCACTCCAGAGGCTGCACTAGTGGGTCATGGTTTATAAGTCTTCCTAGAGTTTGTACATAAAAGAATCAACAGAGCACATATGGACACAATCAGAGCAAGGCTGGTAGAGGCTGGAGGGGTGAAGTTCATGTGAGAAACAAGAATGAGAAAATAAAAGAGCAAGAAAAGATCCTGCAGCAGTGAAGAGAATGTGCAATGTGCAGTTCTGGTTGTAAGGAACAGACTTAGGTTTCCCCTGTAGTAAGGGGGTTTTTGTTTGTTTATAAAATACTTGTGGAAGTAAGAATGACAAGACCCATTACTAAGTGACCTGGGCTTAACATAAACTCATAAGTAGCCACGCAGCTTGGGTTCACAGAGAAGCACATATAGCTCAGAAAAAAATTAGAGGGCTGTTTTGAATCCAACATAACTCTACATACTGGGTCGTCTTCCCTCCCCTGAGCAACAGAAGCTCTTTGTTTCCTGCTCTACCATGATGGAAACTTCAGTAGCCCTCTCTGCCTCTGTTCTTTTCTGCAAGTCATTGGCCCTTCCTTCTAAGCACTCCCTCCTTCTGTGGGTCTGGCATTCAGCATCTCCAAGGCAGATGATCCAATTTGTTCCCCAGCCCACCATCCAGTACAGAGCTTCTGCTGGGAAGAGTATTGGTGTTGGAAAACCTAACAGGCTTCCAGTTAGCCAGAGGCCAGCTGCCTTTAGGTCAGATGCCTGCACCTTGTCCAATAGCTGTGATCAGAGTAATGAGATCACAGGAAAGAGATGGTTGCCCGTGCCGCTTGGATCTCACACTCTCCTAGATGTCCTACTACTTCTCTTACTGTTTTTCTTGCTGTTTTTTGCATTCTTTTCCAAGCTTATGGCACTAAATATGGGATTTCCTTGAGGTTGAAACTTGGGGCCTCATTTTCTTAGCCCCACTATCTTTCTCCTTACATAATCTCTACCATGCCCATGGCTTCAGTTCACATACATGTGCCAATGATTTCCAAATGTCTCTTGCCTACATCTCTCTTCTGAGCTCCATATTGGAGATCTAATTGCCCACTTGATATTTCCACTTTTATGTCTCAGAGGCCTCACAACTGCAACGGGCTTTGAACTTAATTTATGTTCTTCTGTCTCAAGCCTGTGTTCTCCAGCATACATCACTATCCATTCAGCTGCAAAATCCAGAAACTTAGAAGAGCCATCCTTTACAGATCTTTTTGCCTCAAATTCATTTTCAACCTATCCCTGTGTTCTGTCAATCTCACTTCCTAAACATTTCTTAAAGCCGTCCACTTTTGGTGCTCTTCACGGCCACTACACTGGTTCATGCCACCATCACTGCCCTGCTGGACCATTGCAGGAGCCCTCACAATGGTCCCTCTCATTTACTCCAGCTCTTTTTTAATCTATCCCCGATACCACCGTGAGCTTTAGAGAAGTCAGTTCTTACCAGGTCACCCTCCTACTTGAAATCCTTCGGTGACTTCCTACTGCCCTTGGAGTTGAGAACAGCATTTTTAATGTGGCTCTGCATATTTAGTCTATACCCCACATGCCTCCTCACCTTCATTTAGCAATCTGTTACATTGTTTCAGCCACAATGGCCTCATTTCACACCCTCTAGTATGCCAGGATCCTTCCCTGAAACAAATCCTTTCAATGGGCTGATTCCTTACATGAAATCCTGCTTATCCATCTGGGTAACACCTACACAATTTTGAGAACTAAACTTTTCCTCATCCCCATCTATGTCATGATTCTTTGCTATACACTCCCAGAGGCCCCCTTCTTCTATCCTTACATGTGATACCCTAATGATGCCTTTTTTAAAGTGTTTGCCCCTTGCCAGAATCTACTATTCATATTAGCTAAGATCGTATTTATATTTATTTCCTCCCTATATCCTCAGGGCACCTAGTAAATGCTGAAGAACATATTTTGAATGGATGGATGAATATATAAATGCTTGAGAAATGATAGAGTTTCTCCTTGAAGGGGTTCTCAGCATGTCAGTCACACAAATCATCACAGATTTCTCTCAAGTTAAAAACCAAAAAGAAAAAATATATGAGTTACTCATTGGTACATTTACTTTGGTAGAAACAGAATTAGATTTCTACATTCAAAAATGTTATTGGGATGCCTTCGCGGCTTAGTTGGTTAAGCGGCTGACTTCCGCACCAGGCATGATCTCACAGTTCGTGAGCTTGAGCCCCACGTCAGGCTCTGTGCTGACAGCTCAGAGCCTGGAGCCTGCTTCAGGTCCTATGTCTCCCTCTCGCTCTGCCCCTCCCCTGCTCATGATCGTGCTTTCTCTCTCTCTTGCATGCATGCACACTCTCTCTCTCAAAAATAAACATTTATAAAAATGTTATTAACTTGAGGGGGGGGAAGGGGACAACTTAAGCTTAGAATTGAACAATAGTTTAGAAAGAAGCATGATATAAGACATGCAATTAAGGGACGCCTGGGTGGCTAAGTTGGTTAAGTGTCCAACTTCGGCTCAGATCATGATCTTATAGTTCATGGGTTTGAGCCCCATGTTGGGCTCTGCACTATTAGTGCACAGCGTGCTGTGGATCCTCTGTCTCCCTCTCTCTCTGCCCTTCCTCTGCTCTCTCTCAAAAATAAATAAACATAAAAAAAGAAATGCAATTAACATGTTGATAGTTAAAGACTTTGTCTAGAAGAGGTACCTTAAGCTGTGCTTTGAGAGGTTTCCATGTATTGAAGACAGTGGCAGAGAAGAGAACGTTAAAACTCTCAATCTTAACTTTAGGTTGGAAGTACAGATGTATGTTGTGATTAACCCATTATAATACCAAAGACAAGAAACTAAGCAGGTCCTAGAGTGAAAAATATAAATGAATTTAAGAAGATCTAAACATATTAACATATCAAAAATCTATAATTGGCTGAGGAAAATAACCATGGAATATCTGTAAGTTATTTACTCTATGAAGAACACATATGTCTCTTACTCAGAGACCGAATTCTTCTAGAATCTCTATGTGTTAAAATAATCAGAACACCAAAAACAAAAAGCATAAAAGATTAAAAGATTTGATGGTGTAAACATGTCAAGCACCTTTGTGTCACAAACAAACATATACCAGCAAAATAACAACAAATACTATCAGCTATTAAAAGAAAACAACAAACTGAACAAAAATTGGAACACAGAAAACATGAAGGATTAAAGTCTTGATTATAAAATATTATAAAGTTTGAAAAATATATCTAATGGGATGCAGCAAAAGTAGTGCTTATAGGGAAATTTTTAGCATTGTATACATATTTTAGAACAGATGAAAGTCCTAAAATCAATAATCAAAGTTTCTTCCTTTAGGAAACTAGAAATAAAAGAGCAAAATTAAATATAAAGTAAGCAGGAGAAAAAAAGAATAAGAATTAGAACAGTAATCAGTGTAAATGAATACAAGAAATAATAGAGAAAAAAACAAAGAAACCCAAGGCTGGTTCTTTGAAAATATCAACAAAACTGATACAATTCTAGTAGGCAAAGTTAGAAGAAAAAGAGAGAGAACATAAATTACTGATATCAAAAATGAAAGACATCATTAGAGATTCCATGAACATTAAAATGATAACTAAAAAATACTAGGAACAACTCCATGCCCACAAGTTTGATAACCTAGATGAAATGAACCAATCCTTTGGAAGTTACAACTGCCAAATTCACACAAGAAGAAACAGACATCTGAACAAGTCTACATCTATTAAGGGAATTGAAGTGATAATGAATCACCTTCCAAAAGAGAAAGCACCAGGTCCAGATTGGCTCACTGGTAAGTTTTACCAAACATTTAAGGAAGAAATACCAACTCTCTATAATCCATCTCAGAGGAAAGAAGAAGGTGAAATACTTAACTCATTCTATAATGCCCACATTATCTTAATACCAAAACTAAACAAAGATATTATAATAAAATTGTACATCAATGTCTTTCATAAACATAAATGCAAAAATCCTTAACACAATATTAGGAAATTGAATCCAACAATGTATAAAAAAGAATTATCCACCATGATCTACTGAAACTTATCCTAGGTGTGCAAGCCTGGTTAAACATTTGAAAATCAATTAAATGGCCTATCATATCAATAGGCTAAAGAAGAAAATTCACACGATCACATTAATAAATGAAGAAAAGCATTTAATAAAATCTTATACCCACTCATGATAAAACCTCTCAATAAACTAGAAATAAACAGCAACTTCCACAACTTGATAAAGAATATCTACAAAAAAAAAAAAAACAAACAACCCTACAGCTAATGCCATATTAATAATGAGAAACTCAAAGCTTTCCTACTAAGATCAGGAATAAAGGAAAAACATCCCCTCTTGCCACTGCTTTGCAACATTGTACTGAAACTCCTAGCCAATGCAATAAGACAAGAAAAGAAATTCAAGTCACACAGATAGAGAAAAAAGATGTTTCCAGATGACCTGAGTGCCTATGTAGAAAATCCAAAAGAATCGACACAAAAACTTTTGGAACTAATAAGTGATTATACAAAGGTTGTAGGATACAAGGTTAATACACAAAAATCACTTCCCTAAATACCAGCAGTGAATAAGTGGAATTTGAAATTAAAAACATGTTACCATTTGCATCAATACCCTCCAAAATGAAATCTTTAGGCATAAATTTAACAAAACATGTTCAAGATCTATATGATGAAAGCCATAAAACTCTGATGAATGAAATCCAAGAAGTATATAAATGGAAAGATATTCCATATTCATGGAAAAGAAGACTCAATATTGTCAAGACATCAGATCTTCCCAACTTTATCTATAGATTCTATGAGATTCCTATCAAAATTACAGCAAGTTATTTTGTGGATATTGGTAAAATGATTCTAAAGTTCATAAGGAGGGGGAAAAAACAGAATAGCCAACCCAATACTGAAGGAGAAGGATAAAATCAAAGGACTGACGCTACCCAACTTCAAGACTTACTGCCAAGCTACAGTAATCAAGACAGTATGGAATTGGTCAAAGAATAGATAAATTAAAGAAACAGAATAAAAACCCCAGAAATAGACCGACATATAGTCAATTTATCTATCATTAACAAAGGAGTGAAGGCAATATAATGGAGCAAAGACGGTCTTTTTAACAAACAGTGCTGGAGCAACTGGACATTCACATGCAAAAACAATGAATCTAGGCAGAGTTTATACATTTCACAAGACAACTCAAAATTGATCACAGATATCAACATAAAATGTAAAAGCATAAAGCCCCCAGAAGATAACATAAGAAAAAATCTAGGTGATCTTGGGTGTGGTGATGGGTACAGCCCAATAACATGATCCACAAAAGAAATCATTGATAAACTAGAAATGAGCTATCAAGCCATGAAAAGATATGGAGAAACATTATTATTCACTTAACATACTACCAAGTGAAAGAAGCTAATCTAAAAAGGCTAAAAATTCTGTTTGATCACAACTATATGACAATCTGGAGAAAGCAAATTATAAAGACAGTAAAAATACCAATGGTTGCCAGGGGTTGGGGTGATGGAAGGGAGAAACAGGCAAAGAACAGACATTTGGGAGCAACCAAAGTACTCTGTGTGATACTACAATTTAACGATGATGCTATATAAACATTTGTCCAAACCCATAGAACATACAACACCAAGAGTAAACTATGGATGTTAAATGATTATAATGTAGCAATGTAGGTTCATCAATTATAACAAATGTGCTGCTCTGGAGGAAGATACTGATCACGGGGGAGACTCTGTATCTGGGAGTAAGAGATTTATGGAAACTCTGCACACCTTGGTTTTGCTGAGGACCTAAAACTGCTCTACAGGAAAAACAAAGTCTTTAAAAAAAAAATCTATGGAAAGAGACAAATATCCAAAGGAGTAATCAGCTAATTACAAGCATAGGATTCAAAACAAAAAAGATGTATATAATCTCTACAGTAATTTTAAATCTATAAAATAAAACAATGGTATATAATTTTTTCATCTCATACTGAAAATATTTAAAACAATAAAAATATCTATTTTGGGCATCAGTGTTGAGGAAATGGGCCTCTTAAGCACCCGTGACAGTAATGGTGATAAACTATCCAATAATTCTGGTGGGCAATCTAACAATACATGTGTCAAGATTTTAAAGATGTGTACCATTTGACCTAGAAATTTAACCTAAGAAAATAATCAGAAAAGTACCTTAAGCAATGAGAATAAGATGCTAAATTCAGCATTGTTTACAACAGTAAAAAATCTAAAAACAACCTGAAGCTCTAATAATAGATTGGTTAAATAAACAATTATGGTAAATCTACTCTATGGAAAACTGTACAAGCATATCTTTTTAAATGTTGATGTATATTTAGTGACATAAAAGGTGTCTGGTTTATTCAGGAACATTCATAATACAGAGTAGCGTTTTCCATAGATCTGTCTATACATTTATATGTGCATTGAAAGGTCTCAAAATCTCAGGAACATTTACCAAAATGTTAACAGTGAATATTTGGGGATTATGAAGCTATGAGACTTTGACTTTTATTGCTTTCTATACTACTTAAATTTTAAAATAGTCACGATTACTTTTATAATAAAGTTGAAAAAAGGACATAATATACAAACAGTTAATTTTTAAAAGCATGTAGATAAGTCACACTTGCACGTGTATCAAAGCTTTGTCTTGCTACTTCAGATATCTGCTTTTGTCAAGACCAAAAATTTCTGTGCTTTGGAGTGCACTTCCATGCCACGAATAGTGTAACTCTATCATGCCATCTAGTGTTAAGAAGTTGTGATGTCTTGAGGAAGATTCTCTACTCAAAAAGATTATTAAGTATTTCAATTCACAATCTATAGGCAATTTGAGCAAAACAAATACATCTTTAAAAAACTTTTAATGTTTATTTTTATTTTTGAGAGAGACAGACAGACAGAGCAAGAGCAGAGAAGGGACAGAGAGAGGGGGAGACACAGAATCCAGAGCAGGCTCCAGGCTCTCTGTCATCAGCACAGAGCCTGATGTGGGGCTTGGACTCATGGGCTGCAAGATCATGACCTGAGCTGAAGCTGGACACTTAACTGACTGAGCCAGCTATGTACTCCCAGCAAGTACATCTTTCAAAAGGACACTGAGATTTGCTGTGAATGTATATAGTTAGTTCAAAGTCTGAGTTGCAAATGCACAGTCATGTCTTTTTAATTCAGTTTTAATTGAGGAAATCATAAAGGAATATCTAAGATCCAAGGTGTTTCATATTGACAATGGTAAAGGAGGAGAGTGAATCTCGGCCCTCACTCCCACCCCCCACTCTCCTGATACACAGACCACTACTACATTACCACCACCACCTAGAAAAGTTGAGAACCGACCAGTTTTTTTAAAAGACTGCACAAAGATTCTGTTTGGAAATATACCCAGAGTCAACTTATTTTGCTCCACGGATAGAAAAACAAAAACAGAAAAAAGGTGAATAGCAGATTTGTTCTCTTCTGTTACTGATACAAATTTGCAGTCAAAGGAAGTAGATGTTCCTTTGATAGCTTGGCTCCTGGCTCATCTGGAAATAATTTATACAACTCTAAGTAGAACCATATGGCAGTCAAGCAAAAATATTTATTGAATACTTCTATATGTAGCAGTTTTAAGTGTTAGAAAAATATACTGGGTGCTAGGAAACAACTGTCTACAAAATGTAACAAAGTCTCTGCCATTAAGAAACTTACAGAAAAATGAGGTTTTTTTGGACTGGAGGAGACTGTTCAGATTTGAGACCATGTAACAAGTACAGTGAAACCTTGGTTTGCGAGCAGAATTCATTCCGGAAACATGCTTGTCATCCAAGGCACTCGTCTATCAAAGCGAATTTCAAGAACCACTGGCTCAGTTGTGATCATGTGACATTGGGTGGCACATACTACTTGTACTGCAAGACATCACTTGCTTATCAAGTTAAAATTTAATAGAAATGCTTGCTCGTCTTGCAGAACACTCAATGGAACAAATTACTCGAATCCAAGGTTTTCCTGTACCTTAAATTGTTTCCTATCCTATGACTGATCATTTGACTCCTATGAGTGTATCTTAAAGAAAAAAAAATAGAAGAAAACCACATCTCAGAAATACATAACAGTGACACATTGGAAACACCTTAAATGACCAAAACTAGAGGTTTAGTTAAGAACCATTCAGGCAATGCAATATTATGCAGCCATTTAAAATAATAGGTTAAAGTATTTTTGCTAGCTTTTGCAAATATCCATAATATGAAATGAAAGAGGGAAGAAACAATAAAAGTGAAAGATCAGAAGCTCTTCTGCAAGTGGGGTGGTTAGTCACAGGTAATTCGACCTGCCAGAGTTTCAGTGGCTCTTGTGAACAATGGGCATGGCCAATCCCAGGACAAGCTTTAATGGAGGGGCTCTCCGACTCACAGGAGTCCCTAAAGAGAACCTCTAGCACTGTGAGAGATACATAGATAACCAGGTTCCTTCCCAGTCATTGAAAAGAAAGATCATACAGATGAGGTGTGTCTGCTCCTTACTGAACTGGCATCCTTGACTGAGCTACAACTAGATTAGCAGAAGAACCTGAGAATGCCTCCCTGTTAATAGCTTTCTGAAAATCAAGTATTGGGGGTATGGCAGACTTTCCTTCCTGCTCCAGCTTTCTGAATATGTTAATGTATTGAGTTGAAGGAGAACAGAATATAGCACCCTGAAATATGCCTCTTTGGCATAAGGATTATTTTGAGCAGGTTATTTTTAAGAAAGAGCGAACATAGAAAAGGGTCTGAGAACCAAGTAAAAATGACCCTTTGTAACAGGCAATCACATTTACAAGGGAAATCTCCAGTTGTAAGGGTGTCTCCCTCTCTGAGCCAGGAAGAAGTTAACTAAATCTCAAGAAACTTTTATCAATGGAGAAGACAGCAACCTCTATCTTTCACAACCACACCCCTACTTAATGGGCCTTTCCTGGTAGCCTCCCACAGCTGGCCTTTCCTTTGCCCCCAATATCTATTTTTTTATGTTTATCTATTTTGAGAGAGACAGCGTGCACATGAGTTGGGGAGAGGCAGAGAGAGGGACAAAGAAAATCCCAAACTGAAATCAAGAGCCAGATGCCTAAGCAACTGAGTCCCCCAGGTACCCCTACCTCGAATACCTTTTGTCTTTAGCTTAAGATGATATTTAAGATGGTGGCCTGGGCCATTTAGAGGAGTTACTGAATTTTCCTGGGCATCTCCCAAATATACAGAAGACTTACATATTACTAAATTTCTGTTTGTTTTTTTCCTGTCAATGTGCCTTTTATTACAGGGAGGTCTCAGCCAAGAACCAAGAAGAGTAAAAGGAAAATTATTTTCATCCTCCACAGAGTGAGAAAACAAGGCTTATATCCTGGTCTGTAAGATGGACGGATGGGTGGATCAAGGGTTTTGTAATGCCTTTACCAGCTTCAAATGTTTATTTGGGGCAATGTTTATTTGGGGCTCTATTGGCCCTCCTGCATCTACACTGATTAGTTGTATGTGTTCTTGCCAAAGTGCTGGAGAAGCCAGTTATCACAGAGTGCAGGCTAGCCATCAGCAGGGACCTTGAGATAAACCAATAAATTGACAACGGTTGTCTCCTAAACAAAAGTCAGTCGAGAGCTCCTTCTGTCTGTTCTTCTGATGTCTTAGTAACTACACCTCGATCCAGACTTTGACCTCACTAAACCTGCCTCAGTGGAAATAGTATACCCCTCCACAGCAATCGCTTATTCAACAACCCATACTGAGAACGTTCTGTGTACCAAGGATGATGCCAGGAGCAAAATGGAAATGGAAAACATTCACAGGCCATGCCCTTCCTGAGCTTATAGTGCTCAGGGCAGAGGGGAAGTGGAGAGGAAGATGGTCATGAATTGAATACACAAATACAAGTGAGTAGCATGAGGTGTGCCTGGGTGGTCCAGTTGGTTAAGCATCCAACTCTTGATTTTCCTTCAGGTCACGATCTCACTGTATGTGAGTTTGAGCCCTGCATTAGGCTGTCTGCTAAAAGTACAGAGCCTGTTTGGGATTCTCTCTCTCTCTCCCTATCTCTGCCCCTCACTTGCTCCTTTTAGTGCTGGCTCTCTCTCTCTCTCTCTCTCTCTCTCTCTCTCTCTCTCAAAAATAAATAAGTAAACATGGAAATAATGAGTAGCATGAGATCCAAAGTACAGCAAAGGGGGCCTCTAATTATGAGAGGCAGGGAGAGAGCCAGATTCCAGACTACTGTCTTTGTTCTGTTACAGAGAAAACCACAGGACCAAAATGGACTCACTTGTGCTAAACCATGTCACCAAATAGGAGATTAATACCTGACCTAGTTGCAGCTTTAACCTTCCCCAAAAAAGTAATCTTAAAGGGTCACTCTGAAATTTCTTGGTTCTAGGGAGATTATCTAACTAATAAGACCCTTTGCACCCCAAGACTTTGCCCAAATTAATTCTTTTTGTTTAAGATTTCCTTGTTCTGTATTTAAAAATCAGTCCCCTTCCATAGCCATTTGGAGCCCCTTTCCATTCCTAGATGGGATGCTGCCCCATTTGTGAATCATTGAATAAAGCCAATTTGATCTTCAAATTTGCTAGGCTGAATTTTTGTTACTTAAAAATCCCAAGAGTTAGAGGCTTCAAGGTCCACACACACCTTCACTTCTGAATTTTACCTCACTTCACAACAAACACACTGTCTTAACAGTCACAGTTCCAATTATCTTTTTCTCCTTTGTAAAATGAAAAGGTTTAATTAATTGAGCACTAGATTTATTCCAGCAATGAACTTGTTTCTTTTACAAGCTTTGCAGTTCACTTCTGCTTAAATCACTAGAATATTACAAAGATTTGGAAGATTCCCAAGGATCTGTTGTGATCACAGAGACATTAGTCTTTGCATGTCTTTTCCTTTTTATTTATTTTTTTTTTTTGAGAAAGAGAGAGAGAGGGATGGTGCAAGAACATGATCAGGGGAGGGGCAGAAGAGGAAAGAGAGAGAGAATCCTAAGCAAGCTCAACTCTGAGATCACGACCTGAGCCAAAATCAAGAGTCTGACGCTCAGCCAACTGAGCCATCCAGGCAGCCGGCTTATCCTTTCTTTTGAAGAATTTGCTATATTCTCCATATGGGAATTTGTACTGCAAATTAAGTAGTCATGAGGGCATCTCACAAAGCTAACTGCTCAAACATAGTGCAACTCAATCATTGTAGCTATTATTGTTTCTTTAGTATAAAATGCAATACAGTCAACTGCAAGAAAAGTTTTGGTGGTGCGACCAATGCACTCTAACATTTCATATACTAAAGCAGATCTGGATTGCTGCTGTCACTACTCTAATGTTTTCCATTGTCTTCTAGCCTTAACCTTCTACCTTAGCAAAATGGACTCAGATGAACAAAGATCATTCTTTAGAATTCTAAGCCATATAGTATTGTTTCTGCATCTTAGATGTTTAATCATGCTTTGATGTAACTCTAGTCTAACACACCCCTCTTGCATAGTTTTGAAGAGAGTGCAGTTTTGCTTCCCCCTCACAGTGTATTTCTAAATTCACCTTCTAGTGTTGCATTATCATTAAGAATGTCAAGAGCAGGGAGCCTGAATATTAAATGGCAGCTCAGAACAAACTAATTAGACATTTTTACCAAAGACAATTGAACATCAATACCCATAGTTATCATCTGCCTCATTTTAAGATAGTTTTGCCACCAAATTCAACCAAATCCTTTCAGGATGTTATAAGTAATAGAAATGTATTATATATAGTGGACACTGGATTAAATGCACTAAATTTCTTTCTTCCTACACAGTGAACTTATATTTCAAACAAGAAGCTGTGATTTGAGACTTGACTTTGAAACCTAACGATTTCCCTGGGATTTTCAAATTTGTCTGAGGGGTTAGCACAACTCCTCCCGCTTTTGTTGGATGGAAGAGAAGGGCGGTTTGCTCTGCATAAAGAAGGTGGAACTTAAAGATCAGAATGCAGTGACTTTTTCAGATGTCATGAAAACTAGATATATATTGAATAGGATGAAAATATCATCAAAAGAAGCCAAAATAATGTCACAAATACAAGACACAGGTTTTAAACATAAAGAGGAGATAACAGCATTTTGGCTGTTTAACCCTGAACTTTTATAGATTTTTTTTCCCTTTGACTTTTTGTTTGATTTTTGGTTTTTTAATTTAAAAAGTAGACATTTGTGGCCTTTTGGGGGAGAATGGGGGAAAGGCAGCAGGTGGCAGGGCACAGATGGACGGGTAGTGACCACGAGTGGCCTCACCTGCAGGAGGGAAGTATGGTGGGGGTAGCGTAGGGTGTGACTCCTCATGGGTGCTGACCAGCTCCATCCCCACTCCATCTGCATCATTTAGGCTGTGGCAGCCTTCCAGAAGGCCCTCTGCTCCTCAGACTCTTCACCTGCAAAACAGGTCTAACATTACCTACACCCTAGGATTTTGTGAGTGCGGAGAGTGTAGCAATCTGGGAGCCTTCCCAGCAGATATGAAAAGATGACCAAGCAAAGTGAATATGGCCAAAGATGAGCCTTTTGGGGTCAAATTTAAAAAAAGAATATTTCAGGGGCACCTGGGTGACTCAGTCAACTAAGCATCTGACTCTTGATTTCAGCTCTGGTCATGATCTCATGGTCCCATGTCTGAGACTGTGGAACCTGCTGGGGATTCTCTCCCTAGCCCTCCCTCATTCGTGCTCTCTCTCTTTCAAAATAAATAAATAAACTGTAAAAATAAATGATAATTCCAATAATACACTACTAGATAGATTTATTTTCCTGAATGGATACTCAGGAAGCTGTTTGTAATTCTTACCTCTGGGAATAAAGAAAAGGGGGCACAGAAATTTGCTTCCCATTCTATATTCTTTGTGCTTTTTAAATTTTTACCATGTGTGGCTTTTTTATGTTTATTTTTGAGAGAGAGAAATAGACATTAGAGTGTGAGCAGAGGACGGGCAGAGAGAGAAAGAGGGAGACACAGATCCGAAGCAGGCCCCAGGCTCCCAGCTGTCAGCACAGAGCCTGATGCGGGGATTGAACTCACAAACCGTAAGATCATGACCTGAGCCAAAGTTAGATGCTTAACCAACTGAGCCAACCAAGTGCCCCTACCATGTGCATTTCCTTAAAGCCAGGGTTAACTAGGTAGGGAGATAATCAGTCATTTTGATTTCCTTCTTTATACCTGCCTGTATTAATTAGAAAATTAAAAATAAAGAAAAAACACCTCCTAACAATTTTATAGAACTTTTGCACAGTGAAGGAAACCATCAACAAAACAAAAAGTCAACCTACTGAATAGGGGAAGATATTTACAAACAACAAATCTGACACAAGGTTAATATTCAAAATATATAAAAAACTTCTACAACATCAAAAAAACCACAAATGTTCTGATCAAAAATGGGCTGAGTACCTAAATAAATATTTCTCCAAAGGAGACATACACAGACCAACAGACACATGAAAAGACGCTCAACATCACTCTTCATCAGGGAAACACAAATCAAAACCACGTGATACCATCTTACATCTGTCAGAATGGCCAGAATCAAAAAGTTAAGAAACAACCAGTGTTGGTGAAGTTGTGGAGGAAGAGGAACCCATGTGCACTGCTGGTGGAAATGTAAACTGGTGCAACCATTGTGGAAAACTGTGTGGAAGTTCCTCAGAAAATTAGAAGGAGAACCACAATATGATCCAATAATTTCGCTATTGAATATTTACCTCCCCCCCAAAAAACAAAAACACTAATTCAAAAAGATAATAGGCACCCTATGTTTATTGCAGCATTACTTAAATAGCTAAGATATGGGAATAACCTAGGTATCCACGAACAGATGAATGGATAAAGAAGTTGTGGTGTATGTGTTCACAGACACACACACACACACACACACACACACACACACACAACTAGAATATTACTCAGTCATAAAAAGAATGAGATATTGCTATCTGTGACAACATGAATGGATCCAGAGGGTATTAAGTGAAATAAGTCAGGCAGAGAGGGGCAAATACCATAGAATTTCACTTACATGTGGAATCTAAAACACAAAATAAATGAATACACACACTCACAATAAGCACAACCAAACCTATATATAAATACAAAGAGCAAACCACTGGTTGCCAGAGAGGAGGAGAATGGCTTGGGCAGGAGGGAGTGGGGGAACATGGGTGACCTAGGTGAAGGTGAGGGGAGCGAAGGCTTCCAGTTATGGAATGAATCAGTCACAGGAATAAAAGATACAGCCTAGGAATACAGTCAATAGTATTGTAATAGCATCATATGGTGACGGACGGTAGCTACACCTATATAGAAATATTGAATCGGTACATTGTGCACCTAAAACTAATGTAACATTATGTGTCAGCTATATTCAAATAAAAAAAAATTTTAAGATGATTATTGTTTTTAAGAAATAAGCAATCACTCCTGTAAGTATCCGTTTATGGAACATCATTGCCTATGTGCCATGTGACGGACCCATGTGGCTAGAGATGCTTACATGCTCCTGTGCCTCCCCTTGGCTTTCTCTCCAGCTGTGTCTGTTGGACACTTTCCTGCCCCAAATGTCTGACTCTTCCTTCCCAAGGCGTTCTTCCCCAGCACCATGGGACCACACACTTCAGCGAAGGGGGTAGAGTGAAGTGAGGTGAACACCCCTGGGTAAACTCTCAACCAAAGTCCTTGGCCAGATGCCCTAGCCTTCCATCCTACAGCAAGAAAGTTCTGAGCCATTCAAAGCAGGCACACTGTCAGAGGGTCTCCAGTAGGACTGAGCCCCTGGTGCCCATAGCAACGATCCAATAGACCATGCATGCCATTGGCTCCTCTGCCTTCTCTGACTCTCATTTGTGCTTCCTGGGATCATCTCTCAGATAAACTATGTGCACTGAAATCATCGTCTCTGTATCTCGTCCGCGGAGATGCCAGAATCGTAAGGTCACGGTATGGTGTTTTGCAGAGAGTGGATATCCCATAAGCATAATTAAATTGACATTTTAAGCCCTGCTATGCACCGCCCCCACCAGGCAAGAAGGAAGTCTAACGTAAACTTGTATGACTGTAGGATTGCTTATCTTGTTGAGTGCATAATACATTCCAGAAACCAAGATGAGGAAATAATGCTGTCTTTGAGAGTCAAGGGGAACAACTCGAGGAAAGTGACATTTGAGATTTGTATTGAAAAACAAGGAATTTCCCAAGGAAAATGGACATGAAAGGCATTCCTCGCAGTGAGGGTAACATAAGCAAAGGCATGGAAATAGAGCAAGTGCATGATGATATTTTGGAAATGATGGTAAACTCTCCAACAAAGTCTAGTCCCAAGATTTTAAAACCTTATAAATGAGATAAATCAAATTAAATGTGGTAATAGATGTGAAACTGCCTAACACTGTGCCCTAAAATACATGCTCTACAAATGTTGGTTTATTTTACTTTATCCTAGAGACCAGGAGTGGGCACATTTTTCCTATAAAGGGCCAGATAAAAATTGTAGGTTTTGCAGGCCACCAAGTTCCTGTTGCAACTTGTCAACACCGTTGTTGTGGCTTTAAAGCAGCCATACACAATAAGCAGATGAATGTGGCTGTGTTCTGACACATTTTATTTACAATGTTGGGGCTGGGTTTGGCTGGCATACTGCTCTTTGCTAAGCCTTGCTGTTGACTAGTGTTTCCCAATCATTGCATAAAAAAACCAATCAAGCAAAAAAACCTATTATATAACACGAGGATGCCCAGAGAGGAGCCATTTTTTAGTACTCATTGATGGAGAAAATCCATAATATGTAACTCATGCATGTACTCTGTCCAATAAACTTCTATCTATACTTGAAAAATAGTAGTATTTGACACATATGTTTGAGGTATATCATTTATGCAGCCTAGAGATCATTGGAGTGTAAATTGTAGGGCTTTGCAACAATGTGAAGCTTGCCATGGCTGGAATCAAATGGAAGAAGACACAGAACGTTCGATCTGTGCATTTAGAAGGGTGGTGTGCAGGAGAGACTGAAGGAAGGGCGTGATCAATATAAGGTTTTGATTTCAGAGCATTTCCTGATATTGTGCAAGTGAATGCAGGAAATAAGCAAGAGAGCTAATACCTCAGCCATCCTTAAAACTGCAGGGTCACATAAAAGTAAATGATCTCTAGGCCTATAGGCTGGAAAAGCTCACAGAATTTGAATTTATAACACTAAGAATAAAAAGAGGAGGAGCCTTAAGATAATAAACATGGGCTTCTGTGCCTTTAAGAAACCATGCATCTAAGGAATCAGAGACCAAAAGCCATCTGATTACATTTTCTACCACCAGAGAAAGTAACAATCTGGTTTTTTTCTTTTGATACCATTAGCTTTGGATTTAATGAGGACGCTGATACACCTGGAGAATAAGCAGCTTGTGTAGTCAAGATACGGCAGTGCTGTCTGCCCTGGAACTTTCTGTATTATTACCCTAACAATCTTGGGAAGTGTCTGGGTTCCAAATGACTTTTGCAACTTGTTTTTTTTTTTTTTTGGCATTAGTACTCACAGGAATCAGATTTTCAACCAGGCTACTTGTGTTCTTTAAACATGTATCTGCTTTTGTAAATAGATTTCTAAATGAACATGAGAAAAGAGGCATCTGAAAGTCAGCAAGCACTATTCTTGCAAATCCAAAGACTGGAGAACCTGCCTACATAGTTGGAAATAGTCTCAAATCCCAAAGGTCCCACTTCAACCAGGATCTACTTCATGTCCAGCCTCTGCTTCATAATGAACTCTCTCTCATTTGGTGGATTATTACGAACGTTACAGTGGAGAGGACACAATAATGGTGAAAACATATCCAAGATGTCGGTCAGGTCTATGTGTTTCTAACATAACAGGCTAAATTAGCTCTGAAAATCGAAGAGCTGGTTGAAGTCGAACTAGAGAAGACAGAGAGACTAATTGTGAAGTTTCTATTTAGACTCATAATGGGTCTCTTTCCCGGTCTGGATTTCTTTGATCTTGTACCTGAACTCCCAACGTCCACTCCATCCTGTTCCCACAAGCCATAACGCACCACAGCGGGTGACCAACCTTCCTAGTTACCTGGATACAGGACTTTGAATATTCAAACCAGAATAATCCCAGGCAAATCAGGACTGTTCCTCACACTGTCTATTGCTTATTGAAGAAAAGGCTGGTGATAATATGGCCACAAAGATCCCCTCCCCCAGGGGCCTGATCCACTGAGGTTGGTCCCATTGCTGAGGAGCCAGCCAACCTGCAGTGACAATCTGGGCTGAGACAAATTAAAAAATACCTGGATTCCTGATGGTTTCCTGACTTCTGATTTTAATACAGGATGATCAGCTGCCACTCTATCCTTTAGTTCCACAAAATATGCTTTTATAGCACATTGCCGGGGGGTTATTTATTTATTACCTTGGTTTAAATTAGTGGAGGTAGGTTTCCGTTACTCAGAACTAAAATAACTTTGATGGTTATAATATCCATCACCAGCACTGTCCAAACAATTAAAACTTTTTTCTTAATCTCACACTCCATGGATGCTGGGTCAGTAGTACCGTGTTCGTGAACCAAAGGGAGAATTATTAATAGCTTCTGGAGCAGGAGCAAAGTCTACCCATTAATGCTTCGGAAAGAAAAGCCCTAATGGGAAAGTGCCACCTCATTTCCAATTTTCTTTGTTAATGAGCACATTTCATTCTCAGGCCAGCAGTGACTGGTTCAGAGGCCCTGGGGCTGGGAAAGCTCTAATCTAAGGGCTCTCTCGGTCTGTCTTGAAATCACAGCGCAGATCAAGGCCTGCAGGATGATGTGCAGGCCTGCAGACAGATCTGGATATTACAACTATACAAAATGTTTTAAAAAGTGTTATCTCCCAAAAGGTCCAGTCAAATTCAGTGATATCTGATGCAGGATAAGATGATAATAATTTACAAAAATATCAGGGTCTAGCCCAGGCCCCTGATACTCACAGGGTAAGTTAGTTCCTCATCCTCACAAAGGGTAAGGCCAGTTCTCCTCCTGGTCCCTGGTCTCTGCCTTAGTCGCTCCCCCATGAGGACAGAAGAGCATGAGTCCCCAAGAGACAAGGAGAAGGCTCAGCGTGGCTGGGCAAGCGCTCTGCCTTCCTAGGTGAAGATACTGAGGAAAGCAGCAAATGCTGAAGTAAGAACCAGTCATCAATCTCACCACTTTCCATTTTCCTGATACCCACCCAGTTCACACCATGATCATCCCTCAGTTTTAGAGCAGGGACCTCCTGACTAGTTCCCTGCTCCCTCAGCGTCCTCACAGAATAGGCAGACTATGATCCTTTGAAACAAGACCTCAGACTGTGCCTCTCTCGGCCTCAAACACTCTTGATTCCCTCACTCAGAATAAAATTTGAACTCCTCACAATGGTTTATAAAAACCCTGTGTCCCGTGGCCCCTCCCGTCTTTCCCAGCTGTGATGCCCTCACTTTCCCCCTCGCTCACACTTCCTCAGCGCTCTAGCTTTGGCTGTGCTCAAACACGCTGAGCTCATTAGCCTTTTAGGGCCTTTCACACTGCGTGCATCCTGCTTGGCATCCCCTTACCTCACGTCTTTGCAGAGAGCTTCAGTGAGGTGTCAACTAAGCTGTCATTTCCTCAGAGAGAACTTTCCTGTCACCCTATCTAAATTATCACCTGTGCCTCAACCCAGTTCCTCTCTGCCCCCTTATCCTGCTTGTATTTTACATATGGATAGCATGCATTTTCTGACTACTCAGACATATATATGTGTGCGTCATCTATGACACACACGCATGTGTTCTCTGGGTCTGACAAAACAAGTTACTGTTCTAAGTGGTGTGGAAAAAGTAGTGTGAGAAGAATTTCAGCTTGAATTTAAGTTGTTGTTGATGTTGTCTGTCCCCCTCCCCAAAAGATAAAGTCCATGAAGGTAAAACCTTGTCTCCTCAAACAAACACTGCTGTGTGCCCAGTTCCCAGCACACTGGGACTGAGGGAGGGAATGAATGAGTAGATGGTGGACAAGGAAACAAAACAAACTTTGGTTGTATTTCCAGCTCTTCCACTTCCAGGCAATGTTACCTTTAGCAAGTTACCTAAATTCCCTAGACCCTAAATTTCTTCACCTTGAAAATGAGTAGACTGCCACCTCCTTCAAGAATTGTCATGAGAAAGGGCGCTTGGGGAGCTCAGTTGGTTGAGTGTTTGGTTTCCACTCAGGTCATAATCTCACAGTTCATGGGTTCAAGCCCTGTGTCAGGCTTTGTGCTGACAGCGAGCTCAGAGCCTGGAGCCTGTCTTCAGATTCTGTGTCTCCTTGTCTCTCTGACCTTCCCCTGGTCAGGCTGTCTCTTTCTCTCTCAAAAAATAAATAAAACATTAAAAAAAAAAGAATTGTCATGAGGAGTAATGGAGATAAGTCACACAAATCTTATAGATAGTGGGCTGGAACTTAGTAGGTGCTTAACAAATCTCCCTTCCGATCAGTCGCTCCACCTTACCAGGGATACCAAGTCAACTTAAACTGATGCTTCATAGTCAGCAGAGGTGCTATTGGGTTATGCATCACAAATTCATGAACTCGCCCAAGTGTTGAAATTCTACCATTCGTTCAATTAGATTTCCCTGTCTTTGCACATAGAAATAAAAATCAGAAACCAATGATGTCAAAGAGCAGCTTTCCAGGTGTCTATAGAGTTTATTCAATCTACCCTCACAGCCTGAAATTAGAGTCATAGCTAAACCATGAGAGATGGAATAACTGGCTCTTGACTAGGAATGACAGAACTTTGTCTTAAAGACAGACATCCTTCAAGGTTAGCAGGTTCATTGCTACCTAACCAATAGGTACTTATGGTGGAAAATTCCTGAGTGGCCGAGCCAGAAACAAACTGAATTGTTTTATTGGCTAGAGAAGTGATCGTATTAAATTACGCTAGTGATGACAGTATTCCAATAGACCTTAAGATTTCTCTATAATTTAGCTGAGATGGCCCTCATCCTGCTGTGACTCAGCTTTATACCAATGCTTTCCATTCTGCTTTTACTCCTAGAGGAAGAAGGGGGAGGAAGAGGCCACAGTCAGCTACTTTTTCTTTCTTTCCACCATCCCTTTCCCCGGGTGCACTGAAACAATCTTACCTAAGCCACTCACACCACCAGCAGAGCCTCTGACGTAGTCTGAACCTGATGTTGGAGGCTTCTCTCCTCACCTCTCTTCATTGTCCCTGAAGTATCTCACCAACTCGGCATCCTCTGGCCTTACAGAGTCAGTATCTTAAAAAATACTTGGGCTCCTTGGATTACAGAGAATTTCAAATCCAGAAAAAAATCTGCAGAAGACTATTACCTTGTGGGTCGGGTCTATAACATTGGAGGATTTCAAAGACTTTGCTTTGACTCATCTAATCTTCAGTGACATGCTTCCCTTCCCTGCCTCCATCTGCCACCCCCAACCCCAATCAGCTTTCAAAGTTGAAAGCCCTTTGGAAAGCAAATAAAATTCTATCATTTTATAAAATATATTCTATTTGAATTTCCAAGTTACATTTTTAAATGTCTCATATGCAAATATGTGCAGTCATGGGTAGATTGTTATTCATCGACCTGGGTTGGCCGAGTTGCTTTTGTTTCCTTACACCATCTCCTGATGCAATTTTGAGCCCACATTCTTAAAATAATTGGCTCTTGATTCACTAAACAGATATAAATAAGACTTATCTTTGGATAAACATAAACTTTATTTTTATAGAAAGTGGTGTTCACTTTTTACACAACCGTACCTCAAGTCCAGCCAAAACTGTCTTCGTCTTCCAGAAATCTGTGCTGCGGATATTTCTTAGAGAAAGAATTCTAAATCAGGGAGGGAGGAATGACCTAAAATCTCATCAGTGTCCTAAATTCTGTGCTAGTAATTTGGGAGCCATAATTTTAGAACATGAGACTGCACTGAGAAGCTAATAATACTACAAAAACTTGTTGCTATCTTTTCCAAGCCTAGATCAAAGGTTTTATAAGCAGAGAACATTAAAGCTCTACAAAAATTAATCATTACTATACCATTTGCAAGACATCCCAGATTAATCTTTTGTTTTGAAGGGCCACCTTGTCCTCTCTATGTACTAAAGGTAGAAGCAGAGATGAACAGCAAAGCTGTTTAACATCAACTTGTTTCGATGGTTAAAGGTTTTCTCAAGTAGAAAGTTTCTGACCTGTGGCTTCGTATTTTATAATGATCTTCCTTGCTTTATCTAAACTTTGCTGATGATGAAAAGGAGAAGAAAACATGAGACAGCTCCTGAGGTCATTGTCTATTTAAAAGTCTTCCAGTGAACTCTTCTGAGGTACCAGCAACAACTAGCCCTCTTCGGTTGTTTTCTCTATTCTCAGTTAGTTTTCCAAGCCACTGTGTGTTAGCTAGAGGCCAGGCACTTTGGCAGGATCTGAGGGAAAAGTTGACACCATTCCTACTCTCCAGAAAAGAGCTCAAGTCTTAGAGCTTGCTTGTTGTGATCAGCACCTCTCTATTTTAGAATGACAAAACCTTCGATCTATCATCCCCAATAAACTGTGACTTTCCCATTATGGAAGAAATACAGTAATACATGAGGATTGCATTTCCAGAACAACACTCTCTAAAGAAAACCCAGAGGATAAAGTTTAGTTCAAGTTAGGAAGCCTCTGGCCATGAACTTTCAGGCTATAGGGAATCTAGCTTCCTAGTCTTTTTTACCTCTTCCAGTTACAAGAAGTAGAAATATACTAACATCAGTACAAAGTAGAATTAACAAGTGTAGCTTTTTCATGGACCAAAGGCAGAAAGTGAAGAATGCCGCTTGGTGGCATTTTAACTGAAAACTAGAGTAATCGAGGGCAGTTATGGTTCTCCATCCCTCTTTCTCCCTCAGTGATGACAGGATTTCTAACTCCTATTCCCTTGAGGTTGGTCCATCTTCCTTTCTCAACCAGCTTCTTCAATTCACCTTGCACATGGCTCAATGTGGCCAGCAGCTTTTCTGTTCATCACCAGCTATTATCATTCTGAGTTCCTCAATCTACATATGAAAGAGGAAAACAGGAAGCGAATATAGGAGTCAGAGTCTGACTGGTCCAACTCACTTCTCAAACCAACCTATAAAATTTCTTGACTAACCAGGAAGATATGGGGTAATGGGTTCATTGCTGACCCATTTATCTGGACCCAGAAAGTATCAAGATACCAAAGAATGTATGATTGTCTACATGGAATCAGGACAAGGTGAAATATTCAAAAAGTCTGGATGAGGCAGGAAATGAAACAGGTTCAGTGGACCTAGCCTCTGTATCTCTACCATGAAATATCTGTTGGTTGTTATACAATATGATCAGCCCTTCCTCTCTTCCTCCTTTCCAATTATTACAGACCTTTTGTTGTTGCTGAAATCCAGTTCATGTGTGCTTGCTTGCCTCCCACACCTCTTTTGTTCTCCTTTACTTTAGGCCCTCAACCTTCAGGACCTACTTAGCATTGAAACAAAGCACTATGCACATGGATCGTCCAGCGACCATGATTACCCACTTCTGCAGCAATCATGGTAGAGGGTGCTCAGACAATCTCCATCTGCCATAGCACACTGTGGCTATAACCCTGAGTACCATCGAGACAAGTGGGCAAAGAGAACTGGATGTCCCTAACTGCCCTTCACAATGGATCCAGAGAGGAGGCGAGGGACCTCTGTATTGTCCTCTTTTCAGCTAATAAGACTGGACAACTTTGCTTCAAAACAATATAATCTGGTTTCTTTTTTATACCTACACAGTCTCTCTAAATCCCCCTCTCCCTTTGTTTTTCTCTCCTTCCTCCCAGTATGTTAGCTCTAATCTCAGCTGCTGGGGGGGAATGAAAAATTTTACTGCTGATGGCAAATTCTTCACTTACACCCAATATGGTGGCTGGTAACTATGTCATGGAAGATAGAAAATCAAATCTTCCCTGATGTAAAACTCCACTATAAAATGTTCCACCATTCTACAAATCCAATTACCCTCCGGTGACATCACAAACCTCATGTAACAGTGATGGATTTGATGACATGGAAGGTTTGCAAAGTAAACATTATTTTTCTTTCCTACAGATAGGACATTCTGTTGAATAGGGATCCCTTGAAAATTGGAAGAATGCTCAACAGCAGAAAAGGCAAGTTCCCTTGCTCTATTATTGGGTCTATTATTGATGAATCTTGTGTCTTTGGCAAACTCTTTAACTCCTGCTGTGCCTTAGTATCCCTGAAAGTCAAGTGCCGAGCTGGATGCTAAATCAAAACCATGCTGGTTGCCAGGAGTCTTGCTGTTGGGGCTAATATCCCACAATAGAGGCTAAAAATGATTATCTGATTTCTCTAACCTCCTGTGTAGCTAGGACACGAGCATCTGACCATTATTGGCCAATGGAAACTGATCATCCTGCCTGCGGGCTTCTGGGAAAGGTGTTCCTCACTACTGAAAATAAATTTCCCTTCTCTATGTATTTGGAAGCTCTCGTGCTTGGAGCTGTGGTAGCTGTGGTGCCACAATGATGAGGAAGATAAGAGGATTATACAGTATCTGAGCCAGAGCTCTGTCACTTTTGAGCTGCTGAATTGCCAACCATAGAAGTTATTAAATGATATATTTTCATTTTATTCTCAGCCATTTGCATTTGGGTATTCCATTACTTGCAGCCAAAATATATCTTTATTGAAGAGATGCCTTCATCTCTAAGACCCCTTCCACCTTTAAGAACAAATGATCTGATAAGAGACAAGGCAAGTCCTCTTGATAGAGAAACTGCAAATTGGTTTTAAGGATCAATAGTAAAGAGACTTCAGAAAGCGATATCAGGCTTACAAACATTGAGAGTAGAGAGCTGATGAAATGCAGTGGCTTGAAAAGCCCAGCCTCGAACCCACGTCAAACACGGCCCACTGCCTTTGCATCCTCTTTGGGGGAAGGAGCCTCTGTGAGTGAATATCTGTCATATTTTGACTGCCCATCATTTGAACACCCTTTCTACTTTTGGAATCTGCCTCCCACTAAGCAAATCCAAGGGAGATTTACCCTCTTCCCATCCCTGGCTGCCAGAGTAAGAGAAGATGGTGGAACCCAAGCCATTTGAATGCTCCTACACAGAATTTTGAATCTTGGGAAGTGGGGATGAGGGGTACCAAGGTACCACTAAAATTACTGATATCAGAGTGGTTGGCCTTGATAGGAGAGTGAACCTATTACCAGTGGTGACTCCCCAATTGGATTGTGTCTGTGGTGTGAACTTGACTAAGAATTCCCAAGGCCCAGTCTCTCTTGGTCCTGACTGAGTTTTGAGCCTGGACCTTCCAAAAGCTTCTGGAAGATACCCCTCTACCAATATATTTCAAAAATACTGTCTTCTGGTTTTGGTTAGCCAGAGCCTGCTTTTGTTCATCATACCCAAGAAACGCAACTGACACAGAGTCAAAATCTTGAATGTAAAAAATGTGTCTTCAAAAGTCTAGACTCCATACAAACTTGGGAAAATAGAATTTGCAGCAATAGTTAGTTTGTAGGACATCTGGAAATTTATAATACTTCTGGCCCTACAGAGGCACTGAGGAAAGCAAGCCAGTCCTCCCCAAAGCAACTTTGAGCATCCCTGTTGTTCCCTTCCCTGAGAACAGACTCCCTGAAGACTTTAGAGTGAATGGTTATCTCATTTCTCATTGCTTTCCTTCAGGGAGAATCATTGTCCTTTAAAAGTATTTCTGACAGTGTTTGGTGAGATGCGTGTGTTTGGGAACCAATATTGAGTAGAATATGACTTTCTTTTTAACTTTATTTATTTTGAGAGAGAGAAAGAACATGAGCAGGGGAGGGGCAAAGAGAGATGGAGAGGGAGTGGGAGAGGGAGAGAGAATCACAAGCAGCCCCCACACTCAGTGCAGAGCCTTATACAGGGTTTAAACTCATGAACCGAGAGATCATGACCTGAACTGAAGCCAAGAGTCAGATGTTTAGCCCACTGAGCCACCTGGGAGCCCCAACTATGACTTTTATTAAAAGTGACACCTGTAGAATTGGCTGGAGACAAAGACCTACACATTCTCCATTCATATGGGGTGGATCCCTATCTCCCAAACACCAGCCTTCCTGCTGCAATTATAAAAACAAGTTCCACAATTAATTAAAATTAAAGGAACACATAAACAGGAGCTATATCAAAACAAAGATCTTAAGTTCATTGCAGGCTAACATTGTTGGTAAAAACTACAGTGAACAAAATAAGGGGAAAATATTATTATTAAAATGAAAACAGGAATCAGTACAGTTGAATTAGAAAGAAAAATAAAATATTTGAATTGATAAAAGAAAAGAAGTCAAAAATCAGATTAAAATGAATACTGGAAAAGTAAACAAAGTCACAAACAGAGGTCAAAAAGTGCCAAAAGAAGCACTCTTTTTAAAAACTCTAATTCAAAAATAAGAAAGTACACCAAAGGATACAAAGCTCTGAAATACATGTGTGTGTTTTAAATAAATGCAACTCCATTCTCAGTGAAGATAAGGAAACAGAACAAATCACTGCCTTTATAAGGAAAGTTTGGTTTCTTGAGTGGCCTTTCACGAACAGAGACAAAGGGGACAAACAGCAAAGCAAGGTCCATCTATAACTTCCTGTGACAAAAATCTTTTCCGTTCTTACCTAATTAAGCCAATGTTCTGTCTCCAACAGTGAAAAACGGCCCTGGCAATTTTAATGTTTGCTTCAGCTCTCCCGTTGCAGTGAGCCCAGACTGTAGATATGTGAATACAAAGCTAGTCACTTTCATGTAAGTTATCCTGTTTAATTCCAACAGCCCTGGTGAGGTTCAGTGATTCTCAAGCACTATCTACACACCGTGCATTCATTTCCTATTGCTGCTGTAATAAATTACCACAAGCTCGGTGGCATGAAACAATAGAATTGTTTTTCTTACTGTTCTGGAGGCCAGATATTCCAAATGAGTCTTGCAGGCCCAAATGCAGGTGCTGGGGTAGGCAGTTTCTTTCTTCTTGCCTTTCCCAGCTTCCAAATACTGTCCTCATTCCTTGGTTCATGACCCTACATCAAACTGCCTACTCTCCCTCTGTTTCCACACATGCATGTCTTCTCCAATGTTGAATTTTCTTCTTTTGAGCCTCATGATTATAAAGGCCTTTTGATTGTATTGGGTCCATCCAGGTAATTGAGGACAATCTCTTCATGTCACAGTCCCTAATTAGTACATGTACATGCTCCACAATTCTCTGTAAGGGGATAGCATGTGGGCATCTTTGGGGCCATTATTCAAAGCCTACCACTGACTATTGTGTAGGACTTCTTTGAAGGGTGGGTAGTTTAGTTAATAGCATTGTAGCAGCATCTATTTCCCCCATTTTGATGATTATGTTAAGATTATGTAAGGATACCTGGGTGGCTCAGTAGGTTAAGCATCCAACACTCAGTTTTGATTCAAGTCATGATCTCATGGTTCATGAGATGGAGCCTCGTGTCAGACTCTCCACTGACAGCATAAAGCCTACTTGGGATTCTCTCCACCCCCATCTCTCTCTCTCTCTCTCTCTCTCTTTCTCTCTCTCTCTCTCTCTCTCTCTCAAAATAAATAAATAATTTTTAAAAAAGATTATGCAAACTGTTATCCTCAGGAGAAGCTGGATGAGGGGTATACAGGAACTCTGATTCAGGTAACATCCCTGTAAATCTAAAATTAGTGGGAAAATCAAACAGTATCATGGAGGATACAAACAACAACAGCAACAACAAAGATTTTCCTATGGAAAACAAAGATCCTCAGGCCCCTCCCGTGGGGACAGAATCCCATCTCCGAGGCCAGAGCCTAAGAATCTGTGTTTGAGACAGTCATCTGATCCTGCTTCACTGCCAAGTCTGAGAACTGTTTGTCTGAGACTAAGCCAGTCGGACTCCAAAGGCGATTCACTCTCAGCAACATCACCCGCCATCTGCCAGAAATGTACATTCTCGGGCCAGCTCCACACCGACCAAGTCAGAACCTCTCCTAGGCTCGGGGTCCAGGAATCTTGAGTTTCAACACAGGCTCTGGGAGATTCATTCACACGGTAAGTGTGCTTTGATCAGCACCTGATCACACACTTTTAAATGGTAGGACGAAACCATTATCATCATTGCCAGTCACTTCTAGCCTAAGGCAACTAAGGGTCAGTTAAACAAAACACTGAATGTCAGAGTGAGCGACGAAGTGCCAAAACCAGAACAAAACTTCCAGGCTCAGCTGAAATCCTTGTCAAAGTATCTTTTAAATCTGAGAGTTCACCTTTAAGTTTAGAGCATTAAAGTCTTTCCCAAAATGAAAATATATTACTCTGCATGAATAAATTATTAAGATGAGCCAATTACATTCATTAATTAAACATGAGTGAGGTCACCTGTTAGAACCATACTTGAAGAAATGAGACTCCGAATAATAAGTCGGACAGCCAGTGGGAAATCTGATAGCACAGCCCTTGGATGTACTGACCCAACCATATATTTCTAAACTATCAATCCAAATAGACCTTCCTTCAATTATTTACTCTACCGTCTGTATAAGCATACGCATACTTCTCAGACATAACTTTCAGAGAATGAGATCCAGAAAATACGATAATCCTACTTTATAGAGGAAGAGACAAAGATGCAGTTCCTAGGTGTGCTGGAAGGAAGAGCCTTTTCCCACTGCAAATCCACTGCCTGATTCTGGGGTTCAATGCATTCAAAGAGCAGGACACGAAAAGGGCATTTGTGGGGGCACCTGAGTGGCTCAGTCGGTTAAGTGTCTCACTCTTAATTTCCACTCAGGTCATGATTTCACAGCTCCAAGAATTGAGCCCCGTGTTGGACTCTGCGCTGACAGCATGGGACCTGCTTGGGATCCCCCCCCCACTTTGCCACCCCCTCTGCTTGCACACTCTTTCTCTCTCAAAATAAATCAATTTAAAACTTTTTTAAAGGGCATTTGGAAATACAACTCAAAGCAAAGAACAATACGTCACAAAAAAGCACTCTGAGAGGTTGACCATCAGAGCAGGGCACCAGGTCCCAGAACTTGGCTCTGTGCATTGTGGGAAACCGGCTCTCCACTCTGAGTACTTGTACACACTAGGGATCTTTCAAAAGCTTGCTGATTTCAGAGCCTCCGTTTTCCAGCCCATAAAACCTCAGGCTATAGAGAAAATCTATTGATTTTTAAAGGAACAAAGGTGAGGGAAATAAATTCTAGAGAGGATTCTGAGGCCTGCTTGATGCTAGTTCAACAACTTCCATTATAAGCACCTACCGCCTGATTTGAATTAATTTTAAAGTGCTTTGTAAACCACTCAAGTGCTTAGCAGCTCTTGCCTAGGGATGGAGTCTAAAAGCCTGCAGGCAGAAGGCTAGGAGGGGAGGAGCTCTGTGCTCTCTCTGCTATCTAAGCTGTCCTGACTTGCTGGCTGGTTGCCAGACTACCTGATTAAATCAGGACCTAAATTTGTCACTGACCTGTTTTCCCATCTCTGGTGTCATCCGCTAATGTAAGCCCAGTGCTCTGGAGTTATATTTGTGTGAAACTCGGGTTTAACCTATTCTGCCTTTCCTATCTGGATTTTGCCACAGTAGCTGATAATGCTACATATTGTCAGAAGTGGGGAGTGACCCTAAAGGTGTGGGCACGCAAGAAGCCCAGGAGAGATCCAGGCAAAGACGACAAGATGTCCCTCCATGAATGAGCTCATCCACGTGCTATTTCCAGATTCCTGCTGAGGACACAAAAGGCTAAGGAGAAATCAGAAAATCGCTGAGCTGACCTGATTCCATTCAACATTTTGGAAAGCTGTAGCTCTACACTGATTGAGAACAAATCTCACCCCAGCCCCATCCCAGCCCCTGTGATGGAGAGCTCTTTGGTGAGGTGTTCAATGCCTAGAATTCTAGAACGGAGCATGCAAAAATAAAATACGCAGCTCCTGGCCCCCGAGAATGGACCATCCAGCAGAGGAAAGATTAGTAAACATTTAAGAGGGAGCGCAGTAAGTCCCATGACAGAGGACAACCCCCCTGGAGGAGCAGAGAAGACAGACGACAGCCCAGAATGATTGACATGATTCACAAGCTGACAGGAAGCTCAGGGGCAGAAGGATTCTCAGAGGGAGTGAAGAAGAGAGAAAAGGAGAGAAATCCAAAACCCATAAGCAATGGTGGCCAAGAATTCGTGCTCAAAACAATCACCAGAGCACTTTCGTCGAAATGCCGATTCCCAGGCCTTACCCCCTTCCTGAGTTTATTGCTAACCAGTGCCTCGGTGGATCCCAGGAATCTGACCTTCACCGCGTTCCTGGGTTCTTCTCTTTCCTGTGGTCCTTGTCCCCATTTTGAGAAACACTTTACCGAAGCCAACCCTGTAGCAGGACTCGCACTCAAGGCTTTTCTGTCCAGGAAGCAACTTCATTCATCATGCTGGCATGGGCTCAGTGGGTTCATACCCCAAAAACGAAGCCCGTAGCCTTTGATGCAATTTCTACTTCTTTGTCTTTCCTATATGGTGATGTATGTATAGTCTGACTGGACACAGTCCAAGTTACAGAGTCCTGTCAGAGCTACGCTTACCTGTATAGAGGATTGGGCCACATTGCCTTCCTTTGTTCTGAGGAGGCCTCTACCACGTTTCTTACCTTACAAAGAAGCTCTACTGCAGTCCAAGGTCACGGCCAGTCTGTCAAGGGTGCCACCCCAGCACTGCAAAGTCAGAGAAGTCCTCATTCCTGACCTGGCCTATGTTTTCTGGCCCTTCAGCCACCATCCATTCACATCCTCACCTCTCACCCCAGGCACCGGCTGGCCATCCTCTGTGGAAACCTGTTCTCTGGAAAGGACACCCTTGCATCCCAACATGAGGGAGAGTCTTGAGTTACCACAACCTGGATGATTTGCTTTTCATCCTGACCTGTGAAGGATAAAAGTCTTCACCTTTAATGAAAAGATTCGGGGCACCTGGGTGGCTCAGTTGGTTGAGCCTCTGTCTCTTGATTTCGGCTCAGATCATGATCTCAGAGTCATGGGATCAATCATTCCCCACACTGGCCTCCATGCTGAGCATGGAGCCTACTTGAGTTTCTCTCTCTTTAAAAGTTTCAAGAATTTGAAACATCAGGGAAGCAGGATTACTGGCTGAAACATCAGGGAACCCATTCTTAGAGAGCAGAAAAATCCTGCCTTATAGGTCCCATAAGAGCTCCCTCAGAGCCCTGGGGGTGGCCCGCTCACTGTACCCCATTCCTACCTCCATCGCTGCCTCCCTGGGATGCACAGTGAACAAGGCTACATTTCCGTGTGGCCCAGTGAGTTCTATGCTTCCCTCCCTGTCTCCAGGAGATAAGGTGTGAGAACCTCTGATAAGGCCCCAGGTTTCTCACCCAAGCCAGAGTTCCTGAGAAGGTGTTTACTTCCCCAAGCCATCAGAAGAGGTAAGAAGTTTGGACGGACTGATGGCGGCAGGAGCCTCCCCAGATGGGTCAAGCTTTGAAAGACAATTCACACATACCACCAACCCTCTCCGGAAAACCACTCAGAACGCACGCCTGGGCACTACTCTTCCTACATTGGTCTTATTTCCTCAGTCTCATGGGGTCCTTTTCTGTATCACACTTCCCTCCATACCCGATGTGCTCTCTGACTTGCAGAAGTCCATCTTTCCGTCCTTCCACTCTCCCCTTTCTGCCTGTGCTCTTGCTTGCCACTGAGTCTCACCACTGAGATTCTCTGTCTAGGTCCCCTGGAGGTCCCTGGTGACCATGGGCTCAGAACCAGTTTCCTGACTCCAGTCCATCCTGCCAGCACTGCCAGAGGAACAGTTGCAAAACGCCGTTGCCTTTGGAGGGGGGAGGCCCTGCAATGTGGCCCCCCAGCACCTCCATGATGGAGCTTCTCCAACACCGGGACCCACCTTCACCCCTACAATGGCCAAACTGATCTTCATGCCAGTTCCTTTCAAGGCCTACTAAAATGATGAGGTTTTGAGGGGTGACAGTGGGGTTTGTGGGATCCAGAGCTGATGGCTGAGAAAGAATTCCTAAAGATGTCTTTGGTGCGAAAAGGTGATTTTGTTAAAGCACGGGGACAGGACCCGTGGGCAGGAAGGGCTGCTCTGTGACCGTGAGGAGAGACTGGTTGTATACCATGGAGTTGAGGGGAGATGAAGTCCAGAGGAAGTTTCCAGTGAGATTTTCAGGATCCTGGAGGCCTGGCTATCGTCAAGCTAGGGTTGTTTTCCCTCCAGCAAAGCACTGGCAGTAAGACGGGAGAGAGTTCCTAGAGAAACTTGGACTCTGCCAGCCTCCAGTGTTTGTCTACGAGCTGCAGGTTAGAAGGAAATTTAGTTCTGTCTGCCATTTCCTTCTGCCTTTCTTTCCCACATCACTCTAGAGGGTGATGGAGACTCAGGTCCTGCAGGACTATGATCCCTATCAGTTAGGCATTTGTTTTCCCCTTTCTTTTGTTGTTGGGCAGCCAGGAGCGCTGGACGAATATCACACATGTCCCACCTGGGTTGGGTGGGGGGTGTTTGGAGCCTGTCGGCTTGCCTTATGGTCCCTCATCAGAAATACTCTTTTTTTTTAATGTTTATTTTTGAGAGAGACAGAGTGCAAGTGGGGGAGGGGGAAAGAGTGAGGGAGACACAGAATCAGAAGCAGGCTCCAGGCTCTGAGCTGTCAGCACTGAGCCTGATGCGGGGTTTGAACTTCTGAACCAGGAGATCATGACCAGAGCCAAAGTCAAACTGACGGAGACACCCAGACATCCTAGACTCAAATACTCATTTAAGTTGTTATTGCTGCTTTTAAACTTCATTTTCAAACATGTTATAAGTGCACATGGTAAACGATGTGGAAAATGTTGGGGTTTGGAGCTGAGGGCCAAGAAAGAATTTTTGAGATGTCTTCAGTGCAAGAAAGTGGTTTTATTAAAGCACAGGGACAGGACCCATCCGAGGAAAGAGCTACTCAGGGCTTGTGAGGAGAGATTGCGTGTATACTTGGGAGTTTGGGGAGGTAAAGGCAAAGGGAAATTCCTTTCCAAGATGATTTTCATAAGCTAAAGAAAACTCCCAGGATCCTGGAGGCCTGACCATTGTCCAGCTAAGGTTGTTTCTCCCACTAGCAAAGTGTTAACATTGAGACAGTAGGGAGTTCCTAGAGGAATGTTTTACTCTACCTGCATAGAATATTTGTGAATGGGCCGCAAGATGTAAGGAAATTTAATTTTATCTGCCACTGCCTTCTGCCTTTATTTCCCACATCAGGAAACATGCAGACAATGTAAAAGGAGGGCCGGTAAAAGTAGGTCTCCTTCCACCATGGACTCCCCTCCACACACCCCTTCCCAGAGGCAACAATGCTACTAATTCTGAAGCTATTCACTGTGGTAGATGTCTGTGTGTACCCCCTTTGTACAATAAATAATAGCACACTATACACACCATTCTGCCCTTGGCTTTTGTCACCTAATAGTGTCTTAGAGATTGTCCTACATCAATACATAGAGACAGATCAGCTTTGTCCTTCTCAGCAGCTGGAGAATATTACATTATAAAAATTTATCATCATTTATTGAACCAGCACTCCAATAAACAATTTGGTTAGTATAGCCACTTGCTTCAGTTATGCTAATGTATACACCTAGCTCTGGGCAGAGGCATATTTATAATAAAGCTAATGGAGCTCCAGTCTCAGTGTCCCTCCCCTGCCTGGGTCCTTCTGGTGTATTTTCCCCCCATAAAGAGGGAACCACAAAGTTATCACGCTTCAAGACCCCCCCAGACCCAGAGCAGCACCCGGATGTAGTATACACTGTCTAAGAGAGCAGAGTCCAAGTGCATGTGTTACATTTTGAAGAGTGTTGCTAAATTCCAAAATCAAGCCTGTAATCCATGCTCTCACCACCTCCCTACAATGCCCTGGGCTTCTATTGACACTTTGGGTATGATACAACCCTTTGTACCTTTAATCAGGTGCGTGGCTTTTCTTCTTCCTCAGGCTGCAAGCACTTGAAGTCAACACTTAAGTCTTCTGCCTACTCTGCCCAGCGCCTAGCACCCAGCACCCAGGACCCAGCACCCAGCTGAGTATCTTCACATGACACTCAGATATTTGCTCAACTTGCTTGGAGTCCTTTCACATGTGATGGATATATAATCAGTCAATAAAGTACTTATTAGGTGAATATTACTATTCCATATCACCTTAAATACAATGTAATTGTAGATTCCATCCATGAGGCACCAGCTCTGCTGACTTTACAGAGTAAAGTCTGAGTAATGACTGTGCTCCCCTTCTCATCATTAAAGTCATGTAAAAATAGTATACAGCAGTGGCCTATGGCCAAAGACCTGCAAAATATTAATTACACGTTCCTTTCTCCTCTCCAATATTAATATGAAGCCACTGATATTGCAGTCTAAATAGAACCTTGCAAAGAAATTTAATTTGCAAATATGAAAAAGAAAAGCTTATTGAAGCTGAAACACACACCGGCTCCTTGGTTCTTATTAACTTCAATAAGGGGCCCTATTACTTTGCCACAGAGGCAAATTTCACTTGTTAGACATAGTTGGTTCTTTACAAAACAGCACCAGGTATTAGAAAACTCTCCCACTTGTTTGCAGCAATGCCAAGAAGTTCAGAGGCATTCGGTTTATGGTGACCCGAATATGCGGGTGTTAAATTGGATGGGATATCTAATTTCTCATTTTAAGCAATCCAAAGTTTAGCAATGTTGGAATCTGCTAAAGGCATCACTTTTTCTCAACCTAATAAAAACTTATGAGAGGATCCCAGCATTCCATTTAAGCAGTATTATACATTAATATTAGCCTCTTTGTGCCGCTAGATATTTGCTTGATTCCAACCCAGCCAGTCCCTCCATGCTTCCTAAAATCTCTCTTTCCTCTTTTGTTAATCCCAGTATATTCCATAACCCTGATATACACATACGCATCTGGGAAGTTTGTTAAAAACACAGCCCCCTAATCCCGTCCCTACAGTGTCTGATTCAAAAATTTCTCTAGAGCTTGCTACTCAAAGTCTAGTCCCTACAGCATAGCCTTGACATCACCCAGGAGTTTGTCTGAGATTCAGACTCTCAGACCCCACAACAGCCCCACTGAGTTAGAATCTTCCCTGTTACCAAGATCCCTACAACCTGCACTTGTATGCACACTAAATTCAGAAAAACACTTCCAGTTTTTTCAGTTTGTCTCCTTGAGTCCACCCCATCTTACCTATACAAAAACATTATTCCTGGGGTGCCTGGGTGATTCAGTTAAACATCCAACTCTGGCTCGGGTCATGACACTGCATTTGGTAGGTTTGAGCCCCAGGTTGGGCTCTGTGCTGACAGCTCAGAGCCTGGAGCCTGCTTCAGATTCTGGGTCTCTCTCTCCACCCTTCCCTCACTCAAGCACGCATGCACACATGGACGCTCGCTTGCTCGCTCTCGCTCTCTCTCTCTCTCAAAAACAAATAAAACATTAAAAAAATTTTATAAAGAAGTGAATTGAAACCCAAGTCTAACACCAGAGTCTACTGTCATGATAATTCTGCCAATATGTCTTCCTGAAAATCAGGTGGAATTCATTCATTTGGTCATCAGTGAGATTTTCCTGGCACTTCTGATACCTCTGTTCCCAACTCCACAGTGGGGAACAAAAAAGTCTAACCCATCACCCAGACCCCAGAAGGTCCAACTGTCCTTCCTAGGAATGAATAAGGAAATTGATCGTTTTATCCATAACTTAAAAAATTCTATCATCTCTGAGGGGGTGAGGGGAGGGAGCCTGCTTCTCTGTATATACAAATCACCGATAGTGTCACCTTGAACCATTTCCCAGAAGCAAAACAGATAATAAATTAAAACACACACCTCGGGTGTAGAAGGGATCCCAACTCTTTTCTCCAATCCAGAAAATGGCAACTCTTCTCTGTCCCAGATTAGAAAAACATTTGGCTGATATCAGTCAACTTTAAGCAAATACCTTCCTAAAGAGCAGTGTTTAATTTTCCCAGGCATTATGATAAAATATCCTCACCCAATTCTGATTCTCTGAAATGCTGATATCATTGGTGACAGACACACCAGGAATATTCAGGTACTAGAATATTTTAACCAACAAATCACCAATACCCTACGTGTTTGCTCCAAGAAAGCATTTTACAGCTTTGTCCGTATTTACATGCGGTGACTACAAATACATTTCATTGTATACAAATATTTACCAGAAAATGTGATGCCTGTTGAATCAGGTAATCGGAAGAGATTTTGGTCTCAACAATAGTATTACACTTTAAAAGTGCACCTTGACCAAAAAAAGTACATTGGTGCTATTCGTTTAACACAAAGTGAAAGGAAAACATTGTAGTGGATGCCATAGTTGCCTTTCTACATTTTCCCACCTTTCCCCCGTTGTGTGTGATCCTACGTGGTTTTCAAATTTGACCCTGATTACTCGTAGCTGTGAGAATGTAATTCTCTTTTGCCAATAATTGGCTCATGCAACCAGACTTCAGCCATGCTCTGCATGGCTTTTCCCTACAGACAATGGTTAACTGAAGAATGGACCCATGAAGATCTTTCTCTTCCTCTGAATTTTGCTGGGTGGGGATGTGAGGCCTGAACCAATCTTATGATAATGAGGTTGACATAATAAACTCAGAGCATAAGCTGAAAAATGGAGCCAGAAGTTCTAAAACAAACCAAAAGCCTATGCTACCTGAAGACACCCAGCTACCATATTTTATCAAATCTAATACGCCATCCGTTGTAAGGTATGCCACTATTGTATGCACCATTAAGAAAAACCTCTATCTCTGTAACATAACGCTTTCTTACATTTAAATTAAAGTTTATTTACTTGAGAGAGAAAGAGAGAGCACAGGCAGGGGAATGGCAGAGAGAGAGACAGAGAGAATGAGAATCTCAAACAGGCTCCATGCTGTCAGCACGGAGCCCAATCGCTCCATCTGACGAACCAAATGGTGAGATCAAAACCTGAGCTGAGATCAAGAGTCCGATGCTTAATCAACTGAGTCACCCAGGTGTCCCACATTTAGATTTTTTTTGAAACTCTGTTATTGAAATAGCTCTTTTAGACTTACTTGAGCATAGATTTTTATTATATCTCCTTTTCATACATAATAAGAGGGTACACAAAAGACAATTTAAAGCCATCTCAAAACTTCACACTTAGTCTGGCTCTCCTTACTTTTTTAAAAATGTTTTATTTATTTTAGAGAGAGAGAGAATAGGAGTATGAGCAGGGGAGGGGCAGAGAGAGAGAGAGAGAGGGAGACACAGATTCAGAAGCAAGCTCTAGGCTCTAAGCTGTCAGCACAGGGCCTGATGCAGTGCTCGAACTCACAAACCATGAGATCACGACCTGAGCCGAAGTCGGCCACTTAACTGACTGAGCCACCCAGACACCCCAGTCTGGCTCTCCTTAGATGTAGGGTTTTCCATATATTATCATTTTCTGTACCATTAAGGCCACTGGTGATGGGTTTTTGTTTGTTTCTTTTAAAGGAATGGTCCACTACTACCTTCAGGACTTCCCTTCAACCCAGTGACACCCAGTCTTCAAATATTGACATGCATGTACAGGCAATGACAACCTCACACTTACTGCCTGGCCAACAGTGATTGCTTAAGATAAGTTGAAATATTAAAGTGTAGAAAACATGCAGCTTTGAATCACTGAAACACAGTATATGTGCCAACACTTGTCCTTATTGTTACAGTGCACCACCTAACCATTGACATGTGAACATGACCGTGGGAAGGACACCCTACCTCCTGCTATTACAGAATCAGATCAGCTGGAGAGGCAGGGCCAACAAGAGGATCTGAGTTGGAGGATTCTGCAAGGCAAGAGTGATTTATTGCTTGAATGATGAATCATTGGTGACACTTTACACAGTATCAGAAAGCAATTCTTAAAGGACATGGAAACTGGTGGCAATAGGTATTATAGTCACATTATAATTCCCTGTCCAACACACCCATCCTGACTGAATAGCGTTTGACATCATTTGCCATAATGTGAAGATGAATTTGGTATCATTGGTTTAGAATGCAATAATTTTTTTATCCCCCCCAAACACTTAATTTATTATATATATTTTTTCTTTTTAAAGTTTTATTTAAACTCTAGTTGGTTAACATGCAGTGCAATATTGGTTTCAGGAGCAGAATTCAGTGGTTCATCACTGACATGCAACAACTCGGGACTCATCCCAACAAGTGTCCTCCTTAGTGCCCATCCCCCATCTAGCCCATCCCCCAACACATCCTTCCATCAACTCTCAGTTTGTTCTCCATTATTAAGAGTTTCTTATGGTTTGTTCCCCTCTTCCCTCCCACTTATGTTCATCTGTTTTTTATTCTTTTTCCTTAAATTCCTGGCTGGCTCAGTTGGTAGAGCATGAGACTTTTGATCTAGGCGTTGTGAGTTTGAGCCCACATTGGGTATAGAATACATATTCTTACGTGCAGTAAATGATGGTCTCTGTTCAGGGTCATAGCACTGCTATCCCCTTTACCTACCCAGGGGATAAAGAAGTGCTGATGCATAGGAGCACATGTACCCCAATGTATGGATCAAGAAGATGTGGTGTATATATATATATATATATATATATATATATATATATA